>NC_137976.1:74103686-74377213 GCF_963924665.1 Micromys minutus | reverse complement strand
GCTCTGAATACCCAAGAAACAATCTACAGACCTTATATGAAGCTCAAAAAGAAGGAAGGCCAAAATTTCCCCGTCCTTCTTAGAAGGGAGAACAAAACCCTCACAGGAGGCAATACCAGATCAAATAGAGGAATAGGGATTGAAGAAAAGATCATTCAGAGGCTGCCTCTCCTGGGGATCCATCCCATATGCAGCCACCAAACCCAAGCACTATTGCTGATGCCAAGAAGTACATACTAACAGGAACAAGACAGAGATGCCTCCTTAGGGACTCTGCCAGAGTCATACAGATACAGCTGAGCATGCTTGCAGCTAACCATCAGACTGAACATGGGGACTCAAATGGAGGTGTTAAAAAAAGGACTGAAGAAGCTGAAAGGGGTTGCAACCTCATGGGAAGAACATTACCAACCAACCAAATCCTCTACAACTCCCATGGATTAAAACACCAACCTTTGTGCACACACTGAGAGACCTATTGGTCCAGTTGTATATGTAGCTGAAGATAACAGTGTCTGGCATCAATGTGAGGAGGCCTTTGGTCCAGAGAGGGCATGTTTTCTCAATGTAGGGGAATGCCAAGGCAATGTGGTGGAGAGGGTGATTAGGAGAAAGTGTACCTTCATGAAGACAAGTGGAGGGGGAGGGGGGATTACAGAGGGGTAGGGGAATGAGATCACATTTCAAATGTAAATACAGAGAGTATCTAATAAAATAATAATAATAAAAGAAGCCAGATACTAATGATTATTGCTCAGTTCAGGACTTACGAGAGATAAGAAAGATTTAGAGGAGGAGGCAGCAAAATTTGAAGCGGAGTGGTTTCAGCCGGGGCGAAGGACTTCTATAGTGAAACCGGAAGCTCTTAAAGCAGCCACTTCTGCTCTTCCTCTCTATCCAGAGAGGAAGTGAGAGTTCTTTTGTTCACCGCAGACACGCCATACCATCTGGCAAATGTTTCCCTTGCATAATCAAGTTAAAGAGTTGGCAGAGTCAGTCCAAACTTATAGAGTCGCTGCTAATTATACAAAAAACCTGGATAGGCTGATGCCACCTGGATTGCCGGTCTCTGGCCTATTTCCCAGCCAAAGGGTAATTTGTCTATTCCAGCCCAACCTAAGTGGTCACCTTTTTGTACAAGAAGAGATTCAGCCCTGCCTCCTTAGACTGGTTGTCAATCTCGGAGAGTACGTTGGGCAGTTAAGGGCCTCTTTACCTTTTCTTCTAATATAAAAACTGTTTATAATAATACCTTAGAAAATTGATCTGGTTCAAAAAAAGATAGATATATTGTGGCAGGTTGCCCAGTTGGGCTGCCAATGGAAGTTCTCAAGATTATGTGTGACCAGTATTCAGTATAAAAATTTTACTAAATCTGCAAATTATTCTAAACAATTATCTCAGTATCTTTTACATGTGTCCATTGATACCTGTTCAAGAGTCATTTTTGCTTCTCCTTTATCGGGAGAAAAGGCTTCTCATGTTATTACTCATTGTCTTGAAGCATGGAGTGCATGGGACATACCGAAAGTGTTAAAAACAGATAATGGTCCTGCCTGTACTTCGGCAAAATTCAAGCAATTTTGCCATCACATGGGAGTTTCACTCCTGACAGGATTGCCCTATAATCCTCAAGGCCAAGGCATTGTTGAAAGGGCCAATAGAAATCTTAAAGAATGTTTACAAAAACAAAAAGGGGGTATAGCAAAAGGAGCTGTCCCCCGGGAAAGAGTCTCTCTTGCACTCTTTACCCTTAATTTTTTGCATCTAAATGATGATGGAAAATCAGCCGCAGACAGGCATGCCTCTGAGGGACCAACGGATGAGGAGAGGCTAGTTATGTGGAAAGATGTGCTGGATAATAATGGTATGGACCGGATCCGGTTATATCGAGATCCAGGGGAACTGTTTGTGTTTTCCCCCAGGGAAAGGAAACACCTCATTGGATCCCAGCCCGGCTGACGTGCCCAGTCAAAAATGAGTCGACCTCGGTAGAAGATGTCCCTGCTGCTCCTGTCACTGACAGCAATGGCAACCAAGACCGCAGTGGACCTCAGATGAGGAATATTATCAGCATTCCCCAAGCCCATATTGGTCCAAAAATTTCAATGCCAACCTTGACGAACTAAGAAGAGCAGTGACTGCCATCAATGCTACTAGAGTAGATCCTAGATTTGCTGAGGGACTTACCTCTTGGCTCTCCTCTGCTGTGTCCTACTTTAAAGAATGGGTGGGGGTGGGGTTGTTTATAGCTTGCTGTCTGGGAGGTTGCATACTTTGTCTATGGTTGGTGTGCGGGCTGTGCGCCCAGAATCCTCTGGTGGTGGTCGTCTTTCCTCACTGGTCGAGATGCGCGCCACAACTGGTGCCGGAACCCGGGACCACGCGAGGGGCCAAAGAGGATCCAGAACTCAACACACGGGAGCGGCGACGTCAGTAAGTCAAGTTTTCCCAGGTATGTTGCATCAGGCTCTTGTTGAACCTTTAGGGTTCAAGACCATGATCAGCAATAATTTTGTGTAAGGCACCTTCCTGTGTGCAATGGAAACGAGCCCAGCAGGGTGCAAAGGCTGCCTATGTGTAGGACACCCATTCCTGGTGCAATGCCTCAAAGGCTCAGTGTGCAGGGGCTATCCAGACACAGACCCAACACTTTTCCTAAAGCATATCTTATAATTTTGGGTAAGGCACCTTCCTGCGTGCAATGGGAACAAGCCCTGCAGGGTGCAAAGGCTGCCTTAGTGTAGGACACCTGATCCTGGTGCAATGCCTCAAAGGCTCAGGGTGCAGGGGCTGTCCATACACAGACCCAACACTTTTCCTTAAGCATACTAAGCCAAACAGAGGGAGAGGTGCCCATTTCGAGTGCAGCAAGAGCTTGTGCTATGACCACTTTGTCACGATATTGTTGAGTACGGAGTTTGCACACCATCTAGAGCAGAAACACAGTCTCTCTGCACAAAAGCATGCCAAAAATTACTTGATAAGGCAAAAGTTCTATAATCCCCATAACCCTGCTATCTCTGTGTCTAAGGGCAAGTACAGTACATCAAAGGTCTTAATGGTGTCAAACAAAGGAGGAAAGTTTTGCATTAAGGCAAATGGGCATCGGTTTTGGGAACACCGACAGAATCTCCCAACTCGGTTCTGCTTGAATCGTCATGCAGAACAGCCTCATCAGAAGCAGGTGGAACAGCTTCTTGTTCTGGTAGCACTTGACATGTTAGACGTTCTGGGATCCAAATCGGGCTTTCTTCTCCCTGTGGAAAAACACAAATAGCTCCCCTGGATCATATTAAAATAGGATCCGGGCCTTTCCAATTACCAGTGAGGACATCTTTCCATTTTACTAACTCTTTAGGTGGAACAGGCCATTGTCCATGGCGCTCGGCAGCTGAATGGCCATGAGCATCCAAATTTTTTAAATTTAAGGTAAGAAGTATAGTAGAAACGGCCATTTTGGGTGTGGGGGCACCTCTTCAATTTCCCCTTCTTGTTTGTTTAAATAAACCTTTAGGGTTCGGTGAGCACGTTCAATGATGCCTTTCGTCGATGGTCGAGGAGCGCACCGCACCTGCCAAGACCTAAGGCTACCTGTTTACAAACAGGAGCAGTTTTTTTGATGAAGGTCAGAGACAAGTGGGTCCTGCCATGGTGGAAAGTACAAATGTCATCTGGGCTGAAACTCTACCCCAGCCCATTGGCACAGAAAGCAGAGCTAAATGCCCTCACCAAAGCCTTGAAACTTGGGCCAGCCAGAAAATTAACATCTACATGGATAGCAGGTATGCCTTTGCCACAGCCCATGTCCATGGGGCTATAAACCAAGAGAGAGAACTACTCACATCAGAGGGAAAAGAAGTAAAAAACAAGCAAGAAAACTTAGATTCTTGGATGTTCTTTTGAAGCCGGCAACGGTGAGTATTATTCAGTGCCCAGGATATCAGAAGAGAAGAGACTCAGTGGCCTGGGGCAATAACCAGGCAGATTGAGTGTCTCTAGAAGCTATGCAGAAGCCTATCCTCGTTATGGGCCTGCAAGAGACACCTGCTGGGAAATGGTATTGGACTAAGGGATGGCCTCATTTAAATATAAAACAGAAGAAAGGGTCCAAATTGCTAGCCACCCCAACAACTATTAGAAGAGGAGGAAGAACAATGGTGCACTCAAGAGGTGGAAAAATAGAATATAGTAAAGAACACAGATATAGGCCCACACAACAGTAGCCACATAGTTTTTGATGATCATGCCTAAAATATGCATTCTAGGAAAGATACCTTCTTCAGCAATGGACTGGGAGATGCAGGTTATCTCCCTGGAAACAGATTGAAGTAGATCTTTTCCTCCCATCTCTTGGATACTTGTTGCAGTGAATTTGTGCAACACTGCTTTGGGCTCCTGTGAATTGTGCTTGCAACCACCTGCCCAGGGACTCTTTGGATCCACAATGTGGCACACACACATTAGTTTATTATTAATATGTCTCATTATAGCTCAATGGTTGGGCACTTCTAATCTTCCACCTGTTATCGTAGGCCCAAATGGGGAAATGGCCAGTGACCACTTACCTGAAATCACACATGGCTGTTTGGCTTCATCTCCTGTAGCTCCTACAACTATTCATGGCAATTCCTCTCTCCTCCCACTTGTGTCCTAGCCTGTGCAACTCTAAGTATTTGCCCTCTCTTTTACCAGCCATTGGCTGCTGGCATCTTTACTGATTGATCAAAATCCGATTAGGGACAAGGACCTTTAGCATTTGGATACACAGATTCCCAATGGAATCAAAGTATTAGAACCAATTTCCAACAACACTGACCAGGGATGGAGTTGTGTGGAGAATTCTGAGTGCATTTGGAAACACTCCAAGAAAACAAGACAAAATATTGTTGTGACCTCAGTTTCCTCTTTTTCTTTTTTAAAATAAAAATACTTTATTATAGAAAAAGCACCCCACACACAGGATTCCATAAACTGGTAGATGAACGAGTGCAACTTCCAAAGTAAAATGTAGGAGGCAAAATCCGCACACCGTTTGCCTTTAGAAGAAAGCTTAGTGCTCCAGAATGACCCATCAGATACTACAGTGGCTGTGCCTTCTGGGAAGGCAGCAGTGTCCCGCTGAGCTCCTTGCATCCACGACAGATGGCCACCACAAAAACTCTCCATGAGAGTTGAAGCCTATACTCTGAGTATTTATTTTTCCCTAAGACACATCCTTTGACTCCGAGAAGATGCCCTTTCCTGGGTTTCCTGCAGAGCACTCTTACACATCAGACATTACACAGCATCTCCTGAGGTGATGGTTAAAATAACTTTGGCTGCTGTACCCAATCCCTTCTATCTTCCTTAAATGTTGCTATCACCTCCATTCGTTAGGTTCTAATACTGTGTCCCCTGTTCGCCAACTCCTTAATGCAGGTGTTTCTAATCAACTACACAGAATTCGGGGAGAGCATGCTGAAGACTCACGCTCACCTTTCTCTGTTATCTTGTAAGGCACTCAGATTCTTAGGTGTAAAGTAACCTTCCTCATGAGGCTTTCTGTGCACATAGCCCAGCTTACTTATTCAGGCATTTACAAAAGACGCTGAGCCCAAAACCCATCTTTTTTATGACGAAAATCCTCTCTCTCTCACTTAGCCAGTAATCAATTCCAAAGACTTCTATAATCCAGGCTTTGGTTCTGCAAGGTCCCCCAATTTAGGGACAGTCAGTGGAGGCTCACACGTTTAATCCTAGCACTCTGGATACAGAGGCGGTGGATCTCTTGAGTTTGAGGCCAGCCCGGTGGGTTCTAGGACAGCAAGGGCTACATAGAAAAACCTTATTTTAACCCTATCCTAACAACCCTGCCACCAAAAATGGAAGAAAAAAAAGTGTCCCAACTCTGAGAAAGGTAGGCAAGACACCAAGCTGAGATGTAAGTAAGGGTAGGAGCTGAGAGTACAGAAAGGCTGCTCTCTCCACAAGGAGCCTGTTGCCATCTTCTCCTTTGCTTCCCACCACCCAGTGTCCCTGGAGTGGCCTCAGATTGCCTCCTAGTCAAATTCTTTGCCTGGAGTGTGTCAGTTAAGACCTAGGTCATGAACCAACTCCCAAGGACAAGAAAGGACTTTGCTCAGGCCTGAGTACTACACACAGCACAGACACAGTCACCTCAGTGGCCACTGAGAAGCAGGAAGCACCACGGACCTGGGCCTGTGCTGGACAGCTGCAGGTAGGCATCCATGAAGCACCAACAAAGTCAAAGCCACACCTGGCCTCGAACACAAGCCAACCAACATCTATTCCCAGAAGTAACCTGTTGATGCAGATAACGTCAGTCCATATTTTGGACGCTACCTCGCCAACACACCAATAGTCACTACACAAACTGGGGCCATTTGGTTACTCTTTGGTTCTTTTCTGAGCAAGGAACATCTTTTTTTTAATTTTTTTTAATTGAACAACTTTATTTTATAAAACAAAGATAAATGTACAGATTTTAAGCATTTTTTGCATAAAAGTATACCAATACATTTTTGTCAGTACTTGCTTTTTTTGAAGTTTGATAGTGTGCATTAAGATCTTACTAGTTACAATGAGCATATTGTACATGTAAAACAAAATGTAACCTGGAATTAGTCAAAGTTTCTTAGTGTGTAAAGATTAAGCATAATGGTTTTTCTTTTTTTCTTTTTTTTCTCGAACTTCATATAGTCTGTGAGTTGTTTCTGGGGAGTTCAGAGCTTTCTGGTGTTAGTATCCAAATATCAGTGACTGCATATTATGTCTGTTCTTTTGTGACTGGGTTATCTCACTCAGGATGATATTCTCTAGATGCATCCATTTTCTTAAGAATTTCGTAAAGTCATTGTTTATGATAGCTGAGTAGTATTCCATTGTGTAAATATACCACAATTTTTGTATCCATTCATCTACTGAAGGACATCTGGGTTCTTTCCAGCTTTTGGCTATTATAAATAGAGCTGCTATGAACATTGTGGTGCATGTGTCTTTGTTGTATGTTGGAGTTTCTCTGGGGTATATGCCTAGAAGTGGAATAACTGGGTCTACAGGTAGTACTATGTCCAATTTTCTGAGGAATCGCCAGACTTATTTCCAGAGTGGTTGTACCAGTTTACAACCCCACCAACAGTGGAGAAGTGTTCCTCTTTCTCCACAACCTCGCCAGCATCTGTTGTCATTTGATTTTTTTGATCTTAGCCATTCTGACTGGTGTGAGGTAGAATCTCAGGGTTGTTTTGATTTGCATTTCCCTGATGGCTAAGGATGTTGAGCACTTCCTTAGATGCTTCTCAGCCATTCCATATTCCTCAATTGAGAACTTTTTGTTTAGCTCTGTACCCCATTTTTAATAGGGTTGTTTGACCTCCTAGTGTCTAGCTTCTTGAGTTCTTTGTATACCTTGGATATTAGGCCTCTATCAGATGTGGGGTTGGTAACGATCTTTTCCTAATCTCTTGGCTGTCGTTTTGTTTTCTTGAGAGTGTCCTTAACCTTACGGAAACTTTGGAATCTCATTAAGTCCCATTTGTCAATCTTTGACCTTAGAGCTTGAGTCATTGATGTTTTGTTCAGGAAATTTTCTCCTGTGCCTATGTGTTCTAAGGTTTTCCCTACTTTCTCATCTAATAGTTTCAGTGTACCTGGTTTAATGTGGAGATTTGTGATCCACTTGCACTTGAGCTTTGTACAAAAAGATAAGAAACGGTCTATTTTCATTCTTCTGCATGCTGAGTGCCAGTTGGACCAACACCATTTGTTGAAGAGGCTGTCCTTTTTCCATTGAATGTTTACAGCTCCTTTGTCAAAAATCAAGTGACCATATATGTGAGGGCTCATTTCTAGATCTTCTATTCTATTCCATTGATCCACGTGCCTATCTCTGTACCAGTACCATGCAGTTTTTAGCACAATTGCCTTGTAATATAGCTTCAGGTCAGGGATAGTGATTCCTGCAGATGTTTTCTTGTTGTTGAGGATGGATCTTGATATTCTAGATGAAATTGCACATTGCTCTTTCCAACTATTATTGGGTTGGAATTTTGATGGGGATTGCATTGAATCTGTAGATTGCATTTGGTAAGATGGCCATTTTTACAATCTTAATCCTTCCAATCCAGGAGCATGGGAGGTCTTTCCATTTTCTGAGATCTTCCTCAATTTCCTTCTTTAGAGGTTTGAAGTTCTTGTCATACAGGTCCTTCACTTGCTTAGTTAGAGTCACACCAAGGTATTTCATATTGTTTTTGACAATTGTGAAGGGTATCTTTTCCCTAATTTCTTTCTCCACATGTTTGTCCTTTGAGTAGAGGAAGGCTACTGATTTGTTTTAGTTAATTTTATATCCAACCACTTTTCTGAACTTGTTTAGCAGCTGTAGAAGTTCTCTGGTGGAATTTTTGGGTTCACTTAAGTACACTATCATGTCATCTGCAAACAGTGGTGTTTTTACTTCTTCCTTTCCAATTGTTATCTTTTTTATTTCCTTTTGCTGTCTAATTGCTCTGGCCAGGACTTCCAGTACTATGTTGAATATGTAGTGGGAGAGTGGGCAGCCTTGTCTAGTCCCTGATTTTAGTGGGATTGCTTCAAGTTTCCCACTGTTAAATTTGATGTTGGCTGTTGGTTGAGCAAAGAACATCTTGCACCAACTCCCACTGTGATGCCACAGTACAGAAAACACTGTTTGAAGAACACTCTTGTCCTTCATTACTGAAGGGGGCTTCCAAAACCTGATTTTATTGTCACCAACTAGTATGCTACAGTGTCTTATGGGAGCAGCCTTTAAGAAACCAAAGGTATTCATTAAGGAGCTTGAAGGAAACAGGTTACACACCACCTATGATGGGAAAATGCCCAGGGTGGAGGATGGACTCAAAGGTCAACTTCTACCAGGAAGTAAGAAAAACCCCAACATTACTGTCTGCCTCTTGACTGAAAACAGCCATGGAAATGTCAGAGGAAGGGGCTAGGAAATGATCTGGACTGCCATCCACCACACTTGTAAGTGTGGATGGTCACAGCATTACTTTCTTACCATGTTCCTGTAGCTAATGGCCTGAGTTTTTTTATTTGTTTGTTTTGTTTTTAAGTGAGCAGCACCTGCCCAGATGCCTTCTCCCTGGATCTTGAAGGAGGGTACCAAGCAAATCTTCAAGGTATCAGTCTCTTACCATACCCACAGCAATGAGCTGTTTCTGGGGGCAGGTACTTTGGCTTCCTGCCAGAGGAGGCTCTACTGGCCCAATCTGGAGCCATTTTGCCACCTCATTTGCTAGTTTCACTTCCAAATGAAGCCTCAAGCTGTACAAGTACACCGCCGGGTCACTGCTCCTCTGCTGCAGACCCTGTCATGTGGGTCGGTTTCCTGTGTTAGTGGAAAGCAGAGCTGTGCTGGAGCTCTTGGGAATTCCTTTCAGACATTCTATCCAGATGACATCTGGGTGCAGTGCCTTTCACTCACCCTGGCACACCTCCTCAGGTGGGCACACCCACCCCAGCACTCTGATGTTTGGTCCTTTTGCTATTAAACAATTTGTCTGATGCAAAACTACCCACCCAGTGTAAAAGTGTGGACTGTTGTGCTAAATATGAGACAACAGTCCACTTCCTCTCTTGCAGTTAGGCAAAGAGCTCATTACCAGAGAACATCTTTACCCAGCCAGAGGCAGACCCAGAAAAGGGCACATTAATAGCTCAGAGGGGAAGGGATGGGAGAAAGCATCTCCTAAGCGGAGAAACCACAGAGGACAGGGAGGCCGGGTTGGGGGTACCCACACAAAGAAGCGCTCAGTAACAGGCAGATTTGTCCCTAATCTTGAAAGTCATTCAGAGCCATTTGAGAGAGTGGAGCGTTTAGCTGGTCAAGCTCGTCCACTTTGCTGGATGATGCATTGTTATCTCCTGGTCTTCTGAGACATCCTCTCAGGCAGCCACCAAATTAGTGAGGGATTTGCTGCAAACACACTGGAAATCCACTTGGCAACCCTTTCCTTCCTCCTTTTCCCATGACATCTGGATAAAGGGGCACATGATTGTAGATAACTGTAGACTGCCCACCAGGTCTTCTCAATCCTTTCTCTACAGGTAGGATAACCTTCAATTTCAATGCAAACGTTCTTCAGGCCCCGTTCCTTTAACACAGCTTTAGCAACATTTCTATTCTGGATGGATCTGTAGAGCTTGGCGATGTAAAGAATTTAGGAATAATTTTCCCCCAGGGGTAGGGGGTGGTCTTCATCCTAATCCACGAAGTCCTCATTTATTAGCACGACAATGTGACTCTCTTGCTCGTTTTTCTTGGCACATCCCACCATGGTGGGCAGAATCAGTTCCTCGAGGTAGTGGTCGAACTGCTTGTGGGCCCTAGCACCATCGTTGGACGGCACGTGCGGTAAAGCTCTCAGATCCCGACATTGGCTAGTGTTGAAGTCAGTTGATGCAGAGATAGTCGCGAGTGTCTCTGGGGTCTAGGATAGAGATGCCATCTGGACATTTGATGATGCCAGTTTTGTAATAATCCAGAACTGTGCGGAACACAGTGGCGCTGACCCTTCTCATTGGGCCTTGTGAGGCTGTATTCTCTTCCCGGCCCAAACATCCTTCCCAGCATGGTATCCGGGTGAGGATGAGCAGTGAAAAGCTGAGGATTTACCACAAAACGGGTGCCATCCACAAGAAGTGTCACTTTCTCTGGAGTTTGAGAGTGAGAGCTACCTCCAAAACCTAGGCCGCAGTTTCCAAATCTCTCTGGAACAGTGAAGGGCTCGTGGCTCCGCTTGCTCCCACTCTGGAAGCACGAGCCCTTGCTGTCTTCAGGAAGTGGCATTATGTGAGGATACTGAAGGCTTGCTGGCTGGAGCACACAGTCAAGTGCAAGGTCTTCATTCCTGGTAGCTACGGGATAAATGAGACTACGAAGACCAGAGGACAACAAGCAGCTACATTCTTTCTCTTGAGTGGCAGCTAAGGCCGACTGGTAGCTTAGGCAGCTGAGCTCTGGCTGCAATAACCTGTCGCCATCACTGCCCTGATGAACATTCAATCTTAGTCAGAAGGTAAGCAGGCCACTTGCTGCTGAGCCCACAAGCTACCCTAGGCCCCCCCCTCCCATCCCCCACCCTCACCCCACCCCTCCCACCCCCCTCCCCCGCCCTGCCAATTGGGCCACTGTGCACCCCGCAGAAAGTCTGAAGGATGCTTCAGGCACCCCAGAGAAAGTGGGAGGACTCACTCCTTTTGGTGGGAGGCAGCTGAGTCTCCTAATTCCCTGTTTCTGTGCCTGTGGCAGGGACAACTGTCTCTGTGTTGATTTGCCTTTCCCTGTGTTCTTGGGCTTAGACTGACATTATTTTTGGACATGCTCCCTTCTGTAACATGTATCTGAAGTTAAACCAGACATTGGTTGGCCACTTCTACAAGTTCTGCCCACAATTACCCAAGCATATCTTGAAGGAAGGACAGTTTTGTGGCTGTGGAGGAATTTTTGCTGGGTTGGTGTCCAGTGTTTTTTATTTGATTTTCTATAGCTTGTTGAATGTTCTTTCTTGACAAAGAGACTAGAGTATAGAATTGAAGGCTTCAGGCAGGCATTGGTTCAGTCTCTATGTTCACTGAGCTGTGTAGATGTCATTCTTGGCAATGGGGCCTACTGTCAGTTTTCAGAGAGCAATCTTTTGTCCTAGCACCAGCCTGGATTATTCAGGGATCTCCACAGGACCCCCCAGACAAACAACTCAACTGAATGTAACCCATTCCCACTACTAGAAGTCTTGCCCGGATAAATACCTGGATAAATAACCCATGGTTATCCTCCATGGGTTAACCTCATAAACTCCAGGAAGTTTGCACTGTCCTAGGTTTCCACATCACCCTCAAAACTCTCCCCACTTGCAGCTGGCTCTCGTCAAATCCCCTCTCTCCATACCTCGACCCGATCCCTTCCATCCTCTCCATTGCTATCCCCATATGCCTCCCAGTCTGCCTGCAACACTTAATTCTATTTCCCTTTCCTGGAGAGATACATGTGCACTCCATAAAGCCCTCTTCTTTATGCAACTTCTCTGGGTCTATAGATTATATTCTGATTATCATTTATTTAACATCCAATATCCTTTTATAAGTGAATAAATATCATAGTTGTCTTTCTAGGTCTGGGTTACCTTACTCAGGGTGATTTTTTTTCTACTTCCATCCATTTACTTAGAAATTTTATGGTGCTGTGGTTTTTAACAGATGAATAATACTCCATTGTGTAAATGTACCATATTGTGTTTATCCATTCTTCCATGGAGGGACACTTAGGTTGTTTCCAGTTTCTGGAATAATTATGAGTAAAGTTGCTGTGCACATAGGTAAGCAAGTGTCCCTGTGGTAGGATAGAGTATCCTTTAGGGATATGCCCAAGAGTGGTATAACTGGGTTTCGAGGTAGACCAATTCCCAATTATCTCAGGACTGTCCTATTGATTTCCATATTGTCTGTACAAGTTTGCACTCCCAGCAGCAATGGAGGAGTGTTCCCCTTGCTCCACATCCTCAACAGTATGAGTTTTCACTTGTTTTATTAATCTTAGTTATCCTAACAGGTATGAGATGGAATCTCAAAGTAGTTTTGATTTTCATTTCCCTGATGACTAAGGTTGTTGAACATTTAACTGTTTCTCAGCCATTTGAGGTTTATCTATTGAGAATTCTGTTTAAATCTGTATGTGCCCCATTTTTAATTGGATTATTTCTTTTTTGAATTATATCTAATTTCTTAATTTTTTAAATACATTTTGAGCATTAGACTTCTATTGGATATGGAACTGGTGAAGATATGTTTCCCACTACATAGGCTGCCATTTTGTCCTATTGACAATGCCCTTTGCCTTATAGAAGCTTTTCCGTGTCATGAGGTCCTATTATTTTTTAGTCTTAGTGCCTATGCTTTTGGTGTTCTGTTCAGGAAGTTGTCTCTTGTGCATCCCCCCCCTTTCTTCTGTCAGGTTCAATTTTTCTGTTTTTTTGTTAAGGTCTTTCATCCACTTGGACTTGAGTTATGTATAGGGTGAAAAGCATGTGTTTGCTGGCATTATTCTCATGCAGATATCCAGTTTTACCGGTATCATTTGTTGAAGATGCTTTCTTTTGTTCAGTGCATGCATTTCTGGTATGTGTATATACTATATATATATATATATATATATAAACAGGTGTCCATAGGTGTATGACTGTATGTCCGGGTCTTCAGTTCAGTTCCAATGATCATGTCTGCTTTGGTGTCACACCATGCAGTTTTTATTACCATAGCTCTGTAGTATAATTTAAATCAGGGATGGTGACACCGCCAGTAGTTCTTTTGTTGTTCAGGATTGTTTTAGCTTTCCTTTTTGTTTTCTTTCTTTTTTTGCTTGTCTGCTTGTTTTGTTTTTCTATAGTCGAAAAGTCACCTTTCAAGCTGTGTAAAGAAGTGTGTCGGAATTTTGACAGAGATTGCATTAAATCTGTAGATTACTTTTGGTAGGGTGGCCATTTTTACTATGCCAATTCTACTTAATTTTATGTTAATTACTATGTTAATTCTTCCATGAGCATGGAAGGTCTTTCTACCTTCTTATATCTTTAGTTTCTTTCTTCAAATCTTATGCGTAACCACTGTGAACACGGGCATTGTGTTCAGCCGACTGGTAGCATCTATGGAGGCCACAGTTTTATTCTGGCTATTTCCAAGCATTTGTCTACCTGTTGTTTCTCTCTTTTTCCTTCTCCTTTACCTTCTCCCTCTCTCTTTCCTTCTCCAATCCCCTCCTTCCCTTCCCCTTCTTCTCTCCCCCCTCTGTGTTTTCACCTGTAGATCCATTTCTCTGTGTAGCTGTCTTTTAGAAACAGTCTCCCACCAATTCTAAAGATCAACCATTTATCTAATCTCCTTTTTGTGTCTCTCAGGAGTAGGGATTACCACTGTGAGCTACTCTACCCCACTTTGCATGAAGGTTCCAAGATAAGAACATGGTTCCTCACTTGACACATACTTTATCAATTGAGGCATTTCCCCACCCAGTTTTAGTTTCTTAACCTCAATGTGCACCATGATTGTTAACTTCTGTCACTTTCGTGAGCGGCTGTTGCTCAGAATATGGAGCTCTGTAGAAGGCCACATCCAGGGCCACAGAGGAGGTGAAGAGGTAAATCCTCACATTTACAAGCTTTTGTTGTGCAAATCTTGTTCCTTAATTTAAAACTATTGGTTAAATAAAATTGACTATTGCCAATTACTGGAGGGATTAAAGGTAGAAGGGTTTCGAGTTACCTTGTTACTCAAAAGTAGAGAAGAGAAGGAGGAGAGGAAAGAGACTACCCCAGAGGAGAATGGAGAAAATACCATGAGACGAGAGGTACTATGAACATGTGGCCAGAATAAATTGCAAGTATATGCAGAGGTAACTAGGCCAGCAGTTAGAAAAGTAGATTAGAGGTTATCTTCCAATAATTGTCAAAGCCAAACAAAATAACCATAGTCTGAACTTTATTTGTTTGTTTGTTTATTTATTCATTAACATCCCTATCACTCCTCCCTCCCAGTCACCCCCTTCCACAATCCTTCACCCGATACTCCTATTTTCTTCTCTGAGAGGGTGGAGCCCTCCGCGCCCCCCCCACTCCCCCCCCCTTCCTCTAACCCTGGCACATCAAGTCTTTGCAGGACTAGGCACATCCTCTCTCACTGAGACCAGACAAGGCAACCCAGCGAGAAAAACATATCCCATAGGTAGACAACAGCTTTTGGGATGGTCTCTGCTCCAGTTGTTAGGACCCACATGAAGGCCAAACTGCATATCTGATACATATGTGCAGCAGTGGGGGTAGGGGTGAGGGGTAGGGGTGGACTAGGTTCAGCATGTGTATGGCTCTTTGGTGGTCAGTCTCTGAGGGCTCCAAAGGTCCTGGTTAGTTGTCTCTGTTGGACTCTGTGTAAAGGTCCTACCCTTTGGGCCCCTCAGCACTTTCACCAACTCTTCCACAAGAGTCCCCAAGCACCATCTACTGTTTGGCTGTAGGTCTCTGCATCCCTCTGTGTCAGCTACTGGGTGGAGCCTCTCAGAGGACACTCATACTGGACTCCTGTGTGCAAGTATAACAGTGTATATCACTTATAGAGTCAGGGATTGGTGCTTGTCCATGGGATGGGTCTCAGGTTGGGTCAATTTTTAGTTGCCCATTCCCTTAGTCTCTGGTCCATCTTTATTTCTGCATTTCTTATAAACAGGATAAATTTTGTGTCAAAAGTTTTGTAGGTAGGTTGATGTCTCTATTGCTCCACTGAGGTTCCTGCCTGGCTAAAAGAGGTGGCCTGTGCAATTTACATATCCTCAATTCTGGGAATCACATCAAAAGTCACCTCCATTGATTCTTGGGTACCTCCCCTATCTGAGGATCCCATCACATCTTGAAGATTTCCCTTAGCTCCCCACCCCCATCAGTTGCAGATTTATATTTATTCTCAGGGTCACCTGGTTATATCTCCTGTCCCTACACACACCTGATAATGACCCACCACTCCAGTCTCCTCTTCATCCCCACTACCACCCAGTCCCCTCCCTCCATCTGCCTCTTGTAACTATTTTATTTGCCTTTCTAAGTGTGATTTGAACCCCATCACTTGGGCCTTTCTTCTCGTTTAGCTTCTTTGGATCTTTGGAGTGTAGCATGGGTTTCCTGCATTTTATGGTCAATATCTACTTATAAGTGAGTAAATACCATGCATGCCCTTTTGGAAGTGGGTTACCTCACTCAGGACGATATTCTTAAGTTCCAGCCATTTGCCTGCAAAATCCATGATCCCTTTGTTTTTCATAGCTTAATAATATTCCATTGTGTAGATGTACTACTTTTTTTTTTTTTAATTCGTTCTTCAGTTGAGGAACATCAAGGTTGTTTCCAGTTTCTGGCATGAAGAATAAAGCTGCTATGAATATAGTTGAGCGAATGTCTTTGTGGGGTGATGGAGCATCTCTTGAAAATATTCCTAGAAGTAGTATAGCTCGGTCTTCGGGATAGAAATATTCTCAGTTTTCTGAGAAACTGCCAAATTGGCTTCCAAATTGTTTTTAGAAGTTTATACTCCTACCAGCTATGGAGTAGTGTACCCCTGTTCTCACATCCTTGCAAGTGTGTGCTATCATTTGACTTTTAGACCTTAGTAATTTTGGCTGGTGTACAATGAAATCTCAGAGTAATTTTGATTTGCATTTCTCTGATGAATAAGAACTTTGAACATTTCTTTAAGTGTTTCTCAGCCATCAGAGATTTCACTTTTGAGAATTCTCTGTTTAGTTCTATACCTCATTTTTATTAAATATTCCATGTATTTACATGTCAAATGTTATCCCCTTCCTCTCTCATCCCCCTCCTCCATCTCCTTGCTTCCATAAAGGTGCTCCCATTCCTAATTACCCACTTCTACCTTAGTGCCTTGGCATTTCCCTACACTGCGAAAATGAGCATTTCCTCCTATTGATGACAGACAGTGCCATCCTCTGCTACATATCCAGCTGAGGCCATGAGTTTCTCCACGTATATTCATTGGTTGTTTTAGTCCCTTGGAGCTCTGGGGAGTTTTCTTGGTTAATATTGTTGTTTTTCCTGTGGGGTTGCAGACCCTTTCACCTCTTTCTGTTCTTTCTCTAGCTCCTTCATTGTGGTCCTCGTACTCAGGCTGCTAGTTAGCTGCAAGCATCCTCATCTGAATTAGTATGGTTCTGCCAGAGCCTCTGAGGAGACATCCATTTCAGACTCCTGTCAGTAGCAATTCTTGGCATCAGCAATAGTGACTGGGTTTGGAGGCTGCATATGGGATGGAGAACTCCACATAAAACCAGGTACACTGAAATTAATAGAAGGAAAGTGGTGAAGATTTTAGAATACATAGGCATGGGGAAATTTTCCCAAACAGAACAACAATGGCTTATGCTCTAAAATCAAGAATCGACAAATGAGACCACATAAAATTGCAAAGCTTCTGTAAGGCAAAGGGTACTGTCAAGAACACAAAATGTCAACCAACAGAATGAGAAAGGATCTTTACCAATTTGACATCTGTTAGTGCATTAATATCCAATTTATACAAAGAACTCAAGAAGTTAGTCTCAAGAGAATCAAATAATCCTATTAAAAATGGGGTACAGAGCTAAACAGAGAATCCTCGACTAAGGAATACCGAATGGCTGAGAAGCACCTATAGAAATATTCAACATTCTTAGTCATCAGGGAAATGCAAATCAAAACAACACTGGGATTTCACCTCATACCAGTCAGAATGGCTAAGATCAAAACCTCAGGTGACAACAGATGCTGGTGAAGGTGTGGATAAAGAGGAACAGTTCTCCATTGTTGGTGGGGTTGTAAGCTGGTACAACCACTCTGGAAATCAGTCTGGCAGTTCCTCAGAAAATTGGACATAGATCTCAGCTTCACATGAAAAAAAAAAAAAACTTAAATAACTAAAATAGCCACAAGCAATAAAAGAATTATTGGAGATCTCA
This sequence comes from Micromys minutus, assembly GCF_963924665.1. Classification (NCBI taxonomy): domain Eukaryota; kingdom Metazoa; phylum Chordata; class Mammalia; order Rodentia; family Muridae; genus Micromys; species Micromys minutus. Next base: position 74,359,680 of record NC_137976.1, on the reverse strand, counting down.
CCATCTCTGATTTTAAGTGGTACTACAAAGCTATAGCAACAACATCAACAACAAACAGCATGGTACTGGCACAAAAGCAGACATGTTAGTCAATGGAATTAAATTGTAGACACAGATATAAATTTACACACATATGGACACCTGATATTTGATAAAGAAGTCAGAAATATGCATTGGAAAATACACAGCATCTTCAACAAATGTTGATTATCAAATTGCAGGACTGCATGTAGAATAATCTAAATAGATCTATTCTTATCTCCCTGCACAAAACTCAACTCTAAATTAATCAAAAACCTTAACATAAAACCAGATACACAGAACCTGAAAGAAGAGAAAGTGGGGCATGGCCTTGAACTCATTAGCACAGAAAAAAATCTTTCCAAACAGAACACCCAGAGTACAGGCACTATGACCAAAAATTAGTCTGATATCTCATAAAATTTAGAAGCTTCTATATGGCAAAAGACACCATCATTAGAACAAAGCAGAAGCCTATGGAATGGCAAAAGGAATTTTAGCAAACTACATATCTAATAGAGACTTAATATCCAAAATAAACAAAGCATTGTTTTTTGTTTTATTTGTTTTTATTTGTTTTTTGAGAAAGAGTTCTCTATGTAGTCCTGGCTACCTGGAACTCACTCTGTAGACCAGAATTTCCCAAAACTCAGAGATCTGCCTGCCTCTGCCTCATGAGTGCTGGGATTAAAGGTGTGTGCCATGACCACCAGCTTTCAAGTAATTTGTTAAAATTGACTGTTGTTTGGGTTCTATTTTAATTATTCTGCATAAATTCTAAAGGCAGATTGTTTATGTAGGGATACCTTCTGTCACCTCATTGTTAGACATGAGGATAGTGAGGACTAACCAAATTTCTTATGTCAGCCTTTTATTTTGCTCATATGCACTGAAAAGATTTCAAAAATAAGAAACAAAATGAAAATAATACTTAAAGATACTTTCACATCACATTAATGCTTATGAGAAAATATTTAAAGGGGGAATATTATTTATTCAGGGTAAGGAAGAAATTTATAGAAAGCTCTCAAATGTTTTAAAATATTTGCATGTTTTATTTTATATATATATATATATATATATATATATATATATATATATATATATATATATGGTTATTTTCCTGTGTGTATGTATGTGTATCACATGAGTTCATTGCTCGTGGAGGCCAGAAAACTGTCAGATCCCCTGAAACTGGAGTTACAGATGGTCGTCAGCCACCTCTTAAACCATGTTCTCTGGAAGAACAGCCAGTAGTCTTAATCACTGATGTTTTTCTTCAGCCAAGCAGTTAAAGTTGTTTAAAAATGAGGCTAGTTCACATGTATCTGATACTTTAGGTTATTTAATAAACATCTTTATTTTGATACTGAGATTTAACATTTACACAAACAAACATATATCATATATTGGATATTTTATGGAAAGCACATTACTGAAATTTTAATGTATGATTATTTGTATATGAAGGTCTTTTCTGACTTAGAAACCACATTAAGACAATTAAGTCTTACAAATTTATCTTTCTGTACAAAATATTTTATGAACAATAAAACTATTCTGGAATAAGAGTAAATTATACCAACAATGGGACAACTACTCCTCGGGACAGCTGAGTACATCACAATGTCATTAAAACCGGCTCCACAGCAGGCAAATGCTGGCAGTTCACACTCAAAGCGCATTTTGTGTTAGCACACTAGTGTTCTGCATCAAGGAGCAGAATGCGCTATGAACAAGATATTGACTATAAACAGTGTCCTAATCAGGATTATAAAACTTCACAAATTACTGTGACATTGAAGTCTAGACTGTAAGAGTTATTAAAACAACAATATAAAAAGGTGAACAGAAAGCCAGTAAAAACAAGTTGTAGAAATTCTTCTATATTAAGATTACATCATAGAGTTCATAAAGTGTAGTTTATTCCATAGTAATAGCACAAGTCATGGTTATGTAGAATAAATGAGAATCTACAAATTGCTTCTGACATGATACTGGGAAGAACACTGGAAAAATTGAAAAGCATTGTATACAAGAGAAGGGAAAAAAATGAATAATGATGTTACAGAAAATCAGTAAAGCAGTTGAAAAAGATGAAAACTCTAGGAAGTAAGAAGAAAGATAAAATTCTCTTTTGTTATTTGATTAAAGAGTTACAATTTTTGCTACCCAGACCATAGGCACTTCTTGATAAATGTCTCTCTCATGGCTTCCTTCTGAAGAGCTTTCTCAGAGCTCCCATTAGGTCCTTATTCCTCAGACTGTAGATAAATGGGTTCAACATGGGAGTGACCACGCTGTACATAACAGATGCTCTTGCAGTTGAGTGTGAGTTTTGGGTAAAAGAAGAACTAAGGTACACACCCAAGAGTGTAGAATAGAATAATGAAACAACTGAGAGGTGGGATGCACAGGTGGAGAAAGCTTTGTACTTCCCCTCCGACGAGGAGATTGCGCGTATGGAGGAAACTATCTTAGAATAAGAGTAAAGGATGCCAGCAAGAGGACCACCACCCAGCAGTACAGCTGCAAAGTACATGACCATGTCGTTAGGAAAGGTGTCATTACAGGCAAGTAGTACCAGTTGATTAAGCTCACAAACAAAATGGGGAATTTTCAAGTCTGTACAGAAGGACAGCCGCAGTGCCATTGAACTTTGCAGCAAGGAATTCAATGCTGTTGTGACCCAAGACCCCAAAACTAATAATCCGCAGAGGTTGTGGTTCATGATGACTGAGTAGTGCAGAGGGTGACAGATTGCCACATATCGGTCATAGGCCATCACAGCTAGAAGAAAGTTGTCCAAAACTCCAAATAGTATGAAAAAGTATACTTGGGAAATGCACCCTTCATATGTTATCACCTTGTTCTTTGTCTGTATGTTTACTAGCATCTTTGGGATGCTCACAGAAGTGAAGCAGATGTCAGCAAAGGACAGGTTGGAAAGGAAGAAGTACATGGGTGTGTGAAGATGGGAATCTGTAATGGTGGCAGTGATAATGAGCAGGTTCCCGAGCAGAGTGACCAGGTACATGAACAAAAATAGTCCAAAAAGGAACGGTTGCCATAGAGGATCCTCTGAAATTCCCAGGAGAATAAATTTTGAAATTTGTGTGTCATTTTTCAGCTCCATATAGCTAATATAACGAAAAAGAAGAAAGCAAGTGGATGTAATTCCATTAATAAATAAAATATTATAGAACATTAACCTGACATAAGAGCTATAGTTTATTCTACAGTGTATGTCTTTAGTAAATTCTTTGTTATAGTTGGAAAATACAATTTAACATTGGCCATGCTTCATCTATATTTCTAAAATTATATTTTACCATGATTGTTTCTATTCAGTGATTAAAAAGCATAATACATTACTTCCACAGACAACGAGAGATACAGATTTTAAAAAAGTCTCTGGGGAGTAATACTGTCTAATTGGCTCAAGTGGTTCCTGAGAGACAGACAGAAAGAAAAACTTCCTTGATTTGAGCTGCATTTCAAACCCTGCCCCTTCCCTTGAGGAGTCACAAAAATAATGAGACATGAAAGCCAATGTATCAAAAGATAAAACATTTTATCAACGTGGTGCTCACACCCTTTCAGGCTGAGCTTTCATTTGATGAAAAACGCAGAGAAAAAAGAACAGCTTCATATGAATGAAATGAAAGGATTTTTTCCCTGCACCACTCAAGATTATTTTGAATGTTAACTTATACATAATAATTTAACATATCGAAATATACAATACAATGCTGTGATACATGGGTACATGACATAATAACCTCGTCTACATACTTCATGCATGTACCACCAGGAATTTCTGTAGTTCAAGTCTTTAAGATATTCCCCTCTAGATACTTTGAAGTTTATAATCCATTAGCAACACCATTTTGCAAATCCATTTTGCACACCCCTGTGTGCAAAATCATGCACAGTCTTCTCATGTCTTGCTGTGACTTCCTGCCATACTACTCAAGCTTCCTGCCCCTCAGCTTCTTCTGCTCAACCTCCGAAAACTAGTAATCCACTCAACATCTGTAATAAAAATGTGTTAGGTTCCACAGTGAAATATTAGTGTGCATGATTCTGTGCAGTGCACCGATTATAAAAAGAAAATAGCAGATTACACTCCCATTTCCACATAGAGTATATTTTCTGTCTTACTCTGGGATTTCAAAATCTATTTGAATAAACAATATAGAAGCACTATAATCGTGCCTGGCATTGACAAAGTCTCAAAGTTTCTCCACATTATTTTATATAAGATTCTATGTACCCACCAGGACAAAGCACTGAACCCTGAGGGCATTACATCATAAGCACATTTACAACAGTGTACTTCATATTGAAATGGTAATTAAAGATTCAAGTGAGAGGTATTCTTTTTAGTTCTCAGTTCTATTTTCATGGGAAATATGTTTACATTATATGGAATAAGGCTCTTAAAAGGGGGGATTATATAATAAAATAATTGCAGAGAAATTAGGTCAGAATTAACTAATTTATTCTAAAACATTTGTATTAAGCAAAATTAACTAGAGTAGTAACATTAATTGAAAGAGCATATACCCAGTCACAAAAGAACAGACATAATATGCAGTCACTGATAGTGGGATGCTAACCCCAGAGGCTCGCACTGCCCCAGAAACAACTCACAGATGGTGTGAAATCCAAGAAAAAAAGAAAAGAAAACAAAACAACAACAAAAAAAAGTTTTGCTCAATCCTTACCCACCAAGAACACATTGACAAATTCCAGGTTACACCCTGTATTACATGTACTGTTTGCTCATTGTAAAAAAAAAAAAAAAATCTTTACACACCAAGAAAACTTTGACTATTTTCAGGTTACATCTTGTTTTACATGTACTTTATGCTCCTTGTAACTAGTAAGATCTTAATCACACTATCAAACTTTAAAAAAAAAAAAAAAAAAAACCAAGTACTGACAAAAATGTATTGTATACTTTTATGCAAAAAATGCTTAAAATCTGTACATTTATCTTTGTTTTTTCAAATAAAGTTGTAAAAAAAAAAAAAGAAAGAGCATATACAGTTCTCATAGTTCCTCTAATGTTTTCATGTAGAATTGATAACTGAGCTTAAAGTGAGCTAAAATTAAATGAATATCACAATGTTTATTAAACATTGTGGTACATAATACATGCTTTGTAATTATTTAATAAGTTGACTGGGAATCAAGTCTCAGTGCATTTAAATAAATACTTGAATATATGACTCTTAATCTAGAGTAAGATAATATCAGTTCTGTAGCTGATATATTACAAGTCAAAGATAAAAACTCTTTGAAATAAAAACATACACGTTGAAGGAACACTTTAAAAATATCTGCCTACAGATTTTATGAACAAAATTATCTGAATGCTTCAAACACTCAGTTGTAAGAAGAGGAACATATTCAACAAAAATAGAAAAAACCTAAACTAAAATCTATGTGGAAAGACTCAAGCATAGGTTAAGTATCAGCTAATCAAACTGTTGTTTCATCTCAGAAATAAGAATCATCTCACTTCACTGTGTGTTTCTCCACATTTAATAGAATATATTAGGTTAAGTATTAAGACCCTCAGCAACACCCATTTTCTGCAGATGACTGCATCAGTGGATCAATCAGTTAAGTATGTAAGTTGCTGCTGACAACTATAAGTTCCGGGCCAGGTGACCTTAAATAAGTATTCCTGGTTTTGGTCTGTCAGTCACTTTTCTGTCACACCTGCGGAGCCCTCAGACTCACCTGGATAGGGTTTCTGGATGAAAAGACCCTTATTGAAAATCTAATTTTTTCCCTAGATGGTTGAATATAAGGACTGGAAATATTTTGAAGACAGCTGGAAGGGGTCATAAATCAACTTCCAAGATATCTGAACACCCCAGAGAAAACAGAAATGCTCTGTCCACCACACTGCTGCATATATGGAGACAAAGGCAGGGGAGGTATTTAAAGCTCTGTTTATCTGCATATTAGGTATATTTCCTCCTTGTCATGTTCAGACTTGATTACACAATTTTCCTATGGGACTTTGCTCTTCATTGAAATAAGTATTTCTTGTGGCATCTCTGTTCCCAAGACACCTGATTAAATGGTAGGCAAATCAGACTTCATTTATTCATCTCTATGTATTAGTCTACCTTTCAAAAGTAAAACTACTAAGATCTTATCACTCTGACCTAATGCTTGCTTCATGCTTGTTTTATATATTTTCTGAAGAATAGGCCATGTAATGACTAGGTATCATAGGTCCTCCAAAATCTGGACATAGTTTGGGTATACAACTTTTAGTATATTCACAAAGTTTATTATTCTTGCCTAAAAGAAGAGAGTGATTTTTCCCCAAATTATAATCTCTACAATCCTTGGCTTCATTGTTTCTTTTAAAAACAATTATACTATCATAATATTATAGAAGAGGAAACACTCAACACTTTTCAGTATAGTCACAAAGCTAAAACAAAGCAGGCACAGAGTTAGATATGTGGCATGGAAGTTAATGGGATGGAAATTACTATCTTTCAAATTAATAAAGAACTAATATATGTTCAGAAACACAAGAATTAATCACCCCTAAGTCACCACTACTGAAAATATTTGAAGAAATGATACACAGCTATGAGATCGAAAATTAGATTCAAGGAACTAAATAAAACATTATGTCAAAGGTCTATTGGTTCTATACATCATCTCAAAGAGCCAGACCTTAGGTTTGTGGGTCTTTGTGTTACCTTTATTTCTGTTTTCAAGCTTTCCTATATTTTTTCCTTTTCCTCCGGTTTACTGGATTTGAATTTAGTTTGTACTTGTCTTTCCGAAGACTTGAGTTGCATCATTAAAATATTTATTCATACCTTTATTATCTTTAGTTTAGGCACACAGTGCTGTATTTTCCTCTTAGGACTGTTTTTGTAGCAGAGGTTTTATTATTTGGTTTGCATTTTAGTTTAGGTACTGGAATCTTTATATTTCTTTCTGGATTTCTTCTTTTATTTAAATTAAATCATGTTATTTAATCTTCTTGTGTTTGTTTAATTACTTGAGATTCTTTGGTTACTGATTTAAGTTTTATTGTATTATGATGAGAAAATATACACAATTTCAATTTATCTGAATTTGTTAACATTTAAAAACATATTTTAAGTAAAATAGAATTACATCACATTCTTCATTTCCTTTTGTCCCAAACTTCTTCCAGAGACCCTCCCTTCAATACCTGCCATATCATTTATTCTCTATTTGATAGTCTATTTTCATTATTATTACATATATTTTATATATGCATAATTCATAAATGCAACTGTTGAGTTGATGTTGCTTGGTTGGTTTCAGAGCTGACCACTGGGAATTGGATAACCAATAGGGGGCCTCATTCCTGGGAGAGTCTCATTTGCCCTCTCAGTAGTTATCAGTTTTCTGTAGTTCTTTGTCTAGGGGCGAGACCCTATGGTATTTTCCTCCATCCCACATAAGCATGTCTACTGACATTGCCATTATTCTGGTTTTGTTTATATAGAAAGACTATTTCACAGCAGACTCTCTAGTATTTTAGAACTTTTCAACACACTCTTTCATGATGTTCTCAAAGAGGCAGGTTCTGTGATGTAGATGTATCCACTGGGGCTGAATTCTCCACAACTCATTAATCTCCATCTATGTTGTGTTTAGTTGTGTTTCTCTGTGATGGTTTCCATTTGCTATAAACATAAATTCTTTGATGAGAGGTGATAGTTACCCCTGACTGTGGATATAAGGATGACATGTGGAATTGTGCTGGTCTAGTAAAGTGGCATAGTAGATTCTCTAAAATCCATGACCTCACTAGCTTTGAGAATTTAGCTGGGATTTCTAGTACCAGGCACAACTTGCTTCCTATTGAGTGGTCCTTATGTTGAATTAAATAGTTATTTACCACCAATATGTGAATGTTATTAATTACATTTTATGAATATTTAGCCATGCTGTTTATTGATTTTATAGTCATTCATTGATTTCATAGTTGGGTAGGATGATCAACTGACTTACTGGTGATGCACATATCTTTACATCCTTCAATATGGTGCTGGAAGCCCTAGCCACAGCAATAAGGAAAACAAAACAAAGCAGAAAAAACAACAACCCAAACCAAAGAAACTCCCAAATTAAAAGGATACAAATAGGAGTCAAATAAGAAATCAAATTATTCCAATTTGCAGATGATTGATATATTTTACATAAGAGATGTAAAAAATTCCACCAAAATAAATTAGAGAAAATCAACATTTTTCTCAAAATGGTGGGGTAAAAAAAAAAAAAAAAAAAAAAAAAACTTCCAAAAAATCAGTATGAGAGATTATAGACATACTCAGAATAGCATCAAAGAGAATACAAATACCTTGTAATTGGCTTAACTAAGGATGTGAAAGACTTCCACAATGAAAACTTCAGAGCACTGAAGAAAGAGATTGAGAAGGCACTAAAACTGGGAAAGATGCCTAGTGTTAATGGATTGGTAAAATTGATATTGTGAAATGACCATTCTGCCAAAACCAATAAAAAATTTAATGCAACACAAGTCAAGTTGCCCAAAACACTCTTACAGAAATATAAAAGGCATTCTAAAATTCACACTGAACCAGAAAATACCCTAGATAGTTAAAAATTGAAATAAAAATAATAATATGGGAGGAATCATCATTCCAGACTTAAAGATATATTATAGTGCTAGAGTAATGAAAAAAAAAAACCTAGGACAGACACAAAAGAACTAACGCACATCAATGAGATAAAACCTGAAGACTCAAACACAAGTACTTATAACTACAGCCATGCTTTATTTAACAAAGAGGCAAAAAAATCAAAACAAACAAAAACACCCACGCACCACTTACTAGAAAAAAGACAGCATCTTCCACAGTGATTTTGTTCTGGAGAAACAGGGTGTCTACACATGGAAGAATTAAATCAGATTCCTATCTATCACCATACACAAAAATATAAGTGCACCAAACCCTGCAATTTGAATCCCAAAACACTAAAACTTCTAGAAGAAAACACAGGCAGTACTCTATGAGATACCGGTTTAGAAAAGTACTTTCTCAGCTGGCCTCCATTTGCCCAGGAATTGAGACCAATAATCAACAAGTGAAAACTCAAAAAAAAGTAAAACATTGACAATCTATTAAGTAAAGAAGAAGCCCACAGAATGGGAGAGAGTCTTTGTCAGCTATACAACTGCCAGAGGATTTATATCCAGAATATACAAAGAACTCAAAAAAAATTGAGGAAACAAATGACTCGATTTAGAAAATCGACTAGGGATCAAAACAAAGAGTTCTTATAAACAAGAAAACTCTTCATTATCCTAAGTAATTAGGAAGTGTTAGGAAGTGCAAATTAAACAAGTTTGTAATTTCCTCTCACCTCAGTCAAAATGGCTAAAAAAAAAAAAAAAAAAAAAAAAAAACCAGCTGACAACTAATATGTATGACACAAGGACTCTTCATTCACTCTGATGTCTTGTATCCTTCTCAAGGAAACCTTTGCATTACTTCTTAGCCTGGCATGCATAACAATGGCCTTGACAATTTACCATGGTCCAGATACCTTGGAGTCCTCATTAGGCTTTGCCCATGTCAAGATAATAATGTGCATTGATTCCGTCCCTCGTACAGGGCTTCCTACAGCCCCCCATATTTGCCTTATTATAATTTAGATGTTTAGGATGAGTCTTTATGGTTAGTCTAGGGACAGTTCACTGTGATGCTCTATACCAGACTGAAAAGGCGTTAAGAAGGAAAGAGATAATGGCCTCTATATCTAACAAAAACAAAGAAAATGTCTAAATAAGTTAAAAAGGCACCTGCCTATGCATGTCCTCCTTTCCAGTCAGCAAACCCCCTGGGACACACTGGCTCTATAGGGACATTCACAGCTCTAAGAGCCTTGATTATAAAAAGAACAAGTACAGATAAATGGCTTTGGAAAATCAAGAACAAATTCAATCCAAACCCTTCTGGTGGCGAGAAATAATCACAACCAGAGTTGAAACCTGTGAAATAGGAAGAAAAGATAGAAAAATGAGGATCCACATTGACAAAAATTAGAAAGGAATAAGGAAGCACTGAAACAGACATCCAAGAAACAGAATATTATAAGGGAATATTTTACAAGCATGTACTTTGTGAAGCAGAAAACCCTGAAAGGAATGGAGAACGTTTGCTGCTAGCCAAGCCACCAAAATTAAACCAAGAAGAAAAAAGGACATGGCCATATGGATTAACAGAATTCTCCCAGATTCAAAGATAATCTGCAGCTAATTCTTCTTCAATTATTCTTAAAATTGGAAACAGAGAGAGCAGTCTCAAACTCTATGAAGCCACTATCACTGTAATACCAACAAAAAATACAATTGCAGTTCAATATCGCTGATGAACATAGACTCAAAATGCTCAATGAAATACTTAAAGGAATGCAGACATACATCAAGAGGATAATTTACATTATGACCAAATTGGCTTTAACCCTAAAATGCATGATTTGAATGATTCAATAATTTAGACAAAATATGTAAAATCTTGAGATATTTCCATGTCTTTTTCCTTAAACTTTTATTTAAAGAAGAGAGATACATGTACAGATTTTTAAAAGCATGTTGGCATAACACTATGTGAGTATGTTTTTCTCAGTACTTAATTAATTTAGAGGTTTGACTGTATGCATTGAAATCTTACTATTTACCATAAGCATAAAGTACATGTAGAACAGAACATAACACGGAAACAGTCAGAGTTTTCTTGGTGTGTATAGATTAAACATAATGATATTTGAATACCAAAAATTGCCACAAGGCTATATTCTTAGCTCTTGAATTATTAATGATTTAAGGTCCAGGTATAACACACTCTGAGAGGGTGCTATACACTTATTTTTTTCCCTAAGAATGACTGAGGCTGTCACTTTTTGGCCTTTAATTTTTGGGGGTTTTTTGTTTTGTTTCGTTTTGTTTTGTTTTGTTTTGTTTTTGAGCTTCATATGATCCAAATCTCAGTGACTGCATATTATGTCTGTTCTTTTGTGACTGGGTTACCTCATTCAGGATGACATTCTCTAGATGCATCCATTTTCCTAGGAATTTCATAAAGTCATTGTTTCTAATAGCTGAGTAGTACTCCACTGTGTAAATATACCACAGTTTTTTGTATCCATTCATCTACTGAAGGACATCTGGGTTTTTTCCAGCTTCTGGTTATTATAAATAAGGCTGATATGAACATGATGGAGCATGTGTCCTTATTGTATGTTGGAGCATCTCTGGGGTATGTGCCCAGAAGTAGAATAACTGGATCTTCAGGTAGTACTATGTCCAATTTTCTGAGGAACCACCAGACTGATTTGAAGAGTGGTTGTACCAGCTTACAACCCCACCAACAGTGGAGGAGTGTTCCTCTTTCTCCACATCCTTGCCAGCATCTACTGTCATCTGAGTTTTTGATCTTAGCCATTCTGACTGGTGTGAAGTGGAATCTCAAGGTTGTTTTGAGCTGCATTTTCCTGATGACTAGGGATGTCGAGCACTTCCTTAGATGCGTCTCAGCCATTCAATATTCCACAATTGAGAACTTTTTGTTTAGCTCTGGACTTCATTTTTTAATAGGATTGTTTGATTCTCTGTCATCTAACTTCTTGAGTTCTTTATATATATATTGGATATTAGACCGCTATCAGATGTGGGGTTGGTAAAGATATTTTCCCAATCTGTTGGCTGTCATTTTGTTTTCTTGACAATGTTCTTAGCCTTACAGAAAATTTGGAACCTCATTAAGTCCCATTTATTGATCCTTGGTCTTAGAACACAAGCCATTGTTGTTCTGTTCAGGAAACTTTCCCCTGTGCCTATGTGTTCTAAGGTTTTCCCAACCATCTCTTCTAATAGTTTCAGTGTACCTGGCTTAATGTGAAGATATTTGATCCACTTGCACTTGAGCTTTGTACAATGAGATAAGGGTCTATTTTCATTCTTCTGCATGCTGACTACCAGTTGAGCCAACACCATTTGTTGAAATGGCTATCCTTTTTCCAATGAATGTTTTCAGCTACTTTGTCAAAGATAAAGTGACCATATGTGTGAGGGTTCATTTCTGGATCTTCTACTCTGTTCTATTGATCTACCTGCCTATCTCTGTACCAGTACCATGCTGTTTTTAACACAATTTCCTTGTAATATAGCTTGAGATCTGGGATGGTAATTCCTGCAGATGTTTTCTTGTGGTTGAGAATAAATTTCGATATTCTAGTTTTTTTTTGTTATTCCAGATGAATTTGCACAGTGCTCTTTCCAACTCTAAGAAGAATTAAGTTGGAATTTTGATGGTGATTACATTGAATCTGTAGATTGCTTTTGGCAAGATGACCATTTTTACAATATTGATCCTTCCAATCCATGAGCATGGGAGATCTTTCCATCTTTTGAGATCTTCAATTTCCTTCTTCAGAGATTTGAAGTTCTTGTCATACAGGTCTTTCACTTGCTTATTTAGAGTCACACCAAGGTATTTCATATTGTTTGTGACTATTGAGAAGGGTATCTTTTCCCTAATTTCTTTCTCAGCATGTTTGTCCTTTGAGTATAGGAAGGCTACTCATTTGTTTGAGTTAATTTTATATCCTGTCGCGCGCCTAACATCTCGCCAGCAAGAATGACGCACGGCAACAGGATTCTTCTGTGAACAACCTTTATTGTACAGTACTGTTGAGCAGGGGACCCCAAGGAAGAAAAGTGCACTGCTTATATATGCCCAGGAGACTCGTGTCGCTACCTGATTGGTGAGTCCTCCAGTATCTCATTAGCATGCTCCGAGAGCGGGCTGTGACATCTGTGGTACATGCGCACTATGTCCCTCGGGCTGGACAACATCTCTGTTTCCTGAATCATCGGCAGGAAGCCGGTGCCATCTTTGGGTGCGGCACAAACAGCTACCAACAATATCCAGCCACTTTGCTGAGCTTGTTTATCAGCTGTAAAAGTTCTCTGGTGGAATTTTTGGGGTCACTTCAGTATACAATCATGTCATCTGCAAATAGTGATATTTTTACTTCTTCCTTTCCGATTTGTATCCCTTTGATTTTCTTTTGCTCTCTAATTGCTCCGGCCAGGACTTCTAGTACTATGTTGAATAGGTAGGGAGAGAGTGGGCAGCCTTGTCTAGTCTCTGATTTTAGTGGTACTGCTTCAACTTTCTCACCATTTAGTTTCATGTTGCTTATTTGTTTGCTGTCTATTGCTTTTATTATGTTTAGGTATGGGTCTTGGATTCCTATTCTTTTCAAGACTTTTAACATGAAGGGGTGTTGAATTTTGTCAAATGCTTTCTCAGCATCTAGGGAGATGAGCATGTGGTTTTTTTCTTTGAGTTTGTTTATATGGTAGATTACATTGATGGATTTCTGTATATTAAACCATCCCTGCATGTCAATGATGAGGCCTACTTGATCATGGTGAATGATCATTTTGATGTGTTCTTGGATTCAGTTTGAAAGGATTTTGTTGAGTACTTTTGCATCAATGTTAATAAAGGAGATTGGTCTGAAGTTTTCTTTTTTTGTAGGGTCTTTGTGTGGTTTAAGAGTGAGAGTTATTGTGGTTTCAAAGAATGAGTTAGGTAGTGTTTCATCTGACTCTGTTTTGTGGAATAGTTTGGAGAGTTTTGGTACTAGGTCATCAATAAATGTCTGATAGAATTCTGCACTGAAGCCATCTGGTCCTGGGCTTTTTTTAGTTGGGAGGCTTTTGATGACTGCTTCTACTTTCTTAGGTGTTATGGGATTATTTAAATGGTTTTTCTGGTCCTGGTTTAACTTTGGTATCTGGTATATGTCTAGAAAATCATCCATATCCTCCAGATTTTCTAGTTTTGTTGATTATAGGCTTTTGTAATAGAATCTGAAGATTTCTTGAATATCCTCAGTTTCTGTTGTTATGTCTCCTCTTTCATTTCTGATTTTGTTAATTTGGATACTCTCTTTTTGCTCTCTAATTAGTCTGGCTAAGGGTTTATCAATCTTGTTAATTTTCTCAAAGAACAAGCTTTTGGTTTTGTTGAGGGGGAACACTAGGACACTGAAACCCCTATCTAGTTGGATATACCTCCCAGAGAATGTCTAGCTGGAATTCGACTGTTCTCTGTGCAGTGCTCCGCCTGACAAACCATGTGCCATGTCTAAAACTAGTCTTTCAGAGTAGCTAACCAAGTTGCTGGTGACATGCCATTTTCAAGAGCTTGCATAGCCTGTACCATGACCACTTCAGTTCGGCGCTGTTCGTGCCATATTTTACAGAAACACTGACAGCATACTAGACAGGCCAGGAGGAGCATGGATATGAGCGCTCCCATCCCTGCCCATTCCTTAATAAAACTTAAGGATTTTTGCAGCCAGTTTAAAATAGACTGAGCAGTGGGAAGGCTAACCTTTGTGTTACTGAGAGTCACTATTTCAAACAAAAGTTGATTAGTAAGGTTTTCTACCTGTAAGTACCAATTGCCTTTTAGATAATTACTGATTGCTTGTGACTGGTTTTTGTACTTGGTCCAATTTGTAGCTGAATAAGGGGTAACACACAAGCCATTTAGAGAATGTACACAAGAGAGGGTCACTGCCCAAAAAATGGCATCTTCAGCTCTCATGACGGGTGTCATCATTGCTAGGAGTAATAGAAGTTTCTGCATCTTTCTTGTCCTCTTTCAGCTTTCTCGTCAGCTGTTCGAGTACCCACAAAGGATCACTCCGGTCCTGGGGAAAAACACAAACAGCTCCCCTAGATCTTGTGATTACGGGATCTGGGCCATGCCATAAACCGGTTATCACATCCTTTCATTTTACTGGCATTTGATTATTAGTGGGTCAGGGATCAGAATGACGATCCGCTGCAGAGCGACCATCAGTGTCACAATTTAAAAAATTAAGGGTGAATAGTGCAATGACTAAGCAGTCTTTAGAGGTACGACCACAGCCTTAGATCTTTCCCTAACTTATCTCAGCACGCCACAGTTAGGCTTTCTGAGACTGCGAACAAGGGTGCAATGGTATCACATTTATTTAAAAACCGTTTTAGGGTGCTCTTTTTTATTTTGAGGTTTTCTTTAAGAAGAGTAGCTCTTGAAGAGCCAGAAAAATTGGATGAGTTCCCATCCTAAATCGTTTACTTTCAGTTTGCTGTTGTTGCAAACTTCTTTGCTCGATACCCGAGACCTCATTGCCCCTTTTCTCCGTGGTCTTTATTGTCCCAACTTACCTTGGAAACCTTTCCAGTGCTGCCCTGACTGCAAGAAGTTCTGACCTTGAGCGGAGACTCCCATTCGTTTGAAGAATGTAACAATAGTTGCAGCAGTATAAGCCTGACCACTGTCTGTTTTAATATTTGCAGGCTTTTCCCAGGCAGCCCGTGCCTCAAGGCCATTTCTGTCTGTCTTTTGTGCTGTTTTATTCTTTTGATGCCTTGTTTCCCTTCTATCACTATGACTATCACCAGATTCTGACTGTCTCTCTTGATATTCTTTGAGCGCCTTTTGGCTGTTTTTAATAGCAGCCCTACAGTGGCTGTCTTCAAGACAGGCGCAAATCAACTTCCAGATAGGTCTCATACCTGATTTTAATCTGTTTTCTTCATATGCCCTATCTAAGTCTCTTCCTAACTTGTCCCAACAAAGAAGGTTAAGGTCCCCGGAGACCACAAACCATGGAGCATGGAGATCGCACTGAGACAAAAAGGTTTGGATGTTTTTCTTGCTTAGTTTCACTTTTCTTTCTCTTAGTAATTCTCTGAGCGCCAGGCATATGGGATGGCTCTGGTTATTTCCCATGTCATGGACACACTTGTCTACATGTGCGGACTCTTTAACCACAATCAAGCGAGCCTAACGCTCTTCCACAGGGAGATGGCACCCGCAATAGTCACGTACTGTGAACTTTATTGTTCCAAATTACCGGGAGCTTTATTGGCCCAAATTCAGGGAGCTTACCGGTACTGCTCCTGACACCACTTGAGAGTTCTGAACCTTCACGGCCACGGGCCACCACTTGTCGCGCCCAACCTCATCCTGCAAGGAAAAGACGCAACACGGCCAGGTTCTTCTCTCAGCAGTTTATTCAGGATTCTTTCTTGATGCTTTGATGGATTGGGGAGCCCTGTACCCGGGAGGCTCTCTCCTTTTATCCTCCTTGCCCATCTGCTCGCTGAGGTGTCTTATCATAATTGGTCAGTAATGTGGCATGATACAGGCGCATGCACTCTTGGGGTGTTTACTAGTTAGAGAGGGCGTTTCAAGTCCCTGGGTGTTGTGGAGGGTTTGGTTGGTTAATAATGTTCTTCCCATGAGGTCGCAAACCCTTTCAGCTCCTTCAGTTCTTTCTCTAGCTCTTTTATTGGGGTCCCCATGTTCAGGCTGATGGTTAGCTGCAAACATTTTCAACTGTATCTGTATGACACTGACAGAGCTGCT
Source organism: Micromys minutus (assembly GCF_963924665.1). Taxonomy (NCBI): domain Eukaryota; kingdom Metazoa; phylum Chordata; class Mammalia; order Rodentia; family Muridae; genus Micromys; species Micromys minutus. The sequence goes on along the minus strand of NC_137976.1, from coordinate 74,343,172 downwards.
GAGGAGGCATTGATATCTAGTTCCTACCAGTAAGCAATTTCTGGCATCAGAAATAGTGTTTACGTATGGTGGCTGTATATGGGGTGGATCCCCAAGAGAGGCAGTCTCAGAAAGATCTTTTATTCAATCCCTGCTTCTCTATTTGACCTTGTATTTTCTCCTGTGAATGTTTTATTCTCCCTTCTAAGAAGGGCTGGGGCACTTACAATCTAGCCTACCTTCTTTTTGAGCTTCATAGTCTGGGAATTATTTCTTGGGTATTTAGAGTTTTGAAGAGCTAGTATCCACTTATCAGTGAGTGCATATCATAGGTGTTCTTTTGTGACTGGGTTACCTCACTCAGGATGATAGTTTCTAGCTCCATCCATTTGCTTAGTAGCACTACATTATGTAAATATACCACAATTTCTGTATCCATTCCAATGTTGAAGGATGTCTGGGTTCTTTCCAGCTTCTTACTATTATAAATAAAACTGTTATGAACATGATGAAACATGTGTCCTTATTATATGTTAGAGCGCTATTTGGGTATATGCCCAAGAGTGGTATCGCTAGGTCTTTAGGTAGTACTATTTCCAGTTTTCTGAGGAACCACCAGACTGATTTCCAGAGTGGTTGTACAATTTTACAGTCCTACCAACAGTGGAGGAGTGTTTATCTTTCTCCACATCCTCACCAGCATCTGCTGTCAACTGAGTTTTTGATCTTAGCCATTCTAAGTAGTGTGATGTGGAACGTAAGGGTTGTTTTGATTTGCATTTCCCTGATGACTAGGGATGCTGAACATTTCTTCAAGTATTTTTCAGCCATTCTGTATTCCTCAGTTGAGAATTCTTTGTTTAGTTCTTTACCCCATTTTTAATAGGATTATTAATTCTCTGGAGTCTAACTTCTTGAGTTCTTTGTATACATTGTATATGAGCCCTCTATCAGATGTAGGTCTGGTAAAGATCATTTCCCAATCTCTTGTGCACTGTTCTGTCTTCTTGACAGTGTTCTTTGGTTTACAAAAGCTTTGTACTTTTAGTAGGTCTCATTTGCCAATTGTTGGTCTTAGAGCATAAGTCATTGGTGTTCGGTTTAGGAAATTTTTTTCTTTTGCCTATGTGTTCTAAACTTTTCTCCACTTCATCCTATATTAGATTCAGCATGCCTGGTTTTTATATGGAGGTCTGTGACTCACTTGCACAAGAGCTTTGTACAAGGAGATAAGAATGTTTTGATTTGCATTATTCTATATGCTGACTGCCAGTTGAACCATCACCATTTATTGAAAATGCTGCCTTTTTTCCATTGAATATATTTTGCTCCTTTGTCAAATAGCAAATGACCATGTGGGTACATTTCTGGGTCATCAATTCTATTCCATTAATCTACCTGGCTGTATCTGTATCAATACCATGCAGTTTTTATCACAGTTGATCTGGGATACAGCTTGATGTCAGGGATGGTGATTCCCCCAGAAGTTCTTTCACTGTTGAAGATAGTTTTAACTATCCTAAAATTTTTGTTATTTCAAATGAATTTGAAGATTGGGATTTCTAACTCTATGAAGAATTGAGTTGTAATTTTTGATGGAGATTGCATTGAACCTGTAACTATTTGATGTCCTTTAGTTGTCTAATTGCTTGATCAAGGACTTCATTTACTATTATTGAATAGGTAGGTAGAGGGAGGACATTCTTGTATAGTCCCTAATTTTACTGGAATTGCTTCATTCCTTAAATGAAGCCTACTTGATCATGATGAATGATCATTTTGTTGTGTTTTTGGATTCAGTTTGCAAGAATTTTTTGAGTATTTATGCAAGAATGTTCATGAGGAAAATTGGCCTAACGTTCTCCTTCCTTGCTGGGTCTTTGTATAGTTTAGAAATAAGCATAATTGTGGCTTCATAGAAGAAATTGGGTAGCGTTTCTTCTGATTCTATTTTGTGAAATAGTTTGAAGAGTATTGGTATTAGGTCTTCTTTGAAGGTCTAAGGAAAATCTGCACTAAACCCTACTGGCCTGAGTTTTTTTTGGGGGGGGGATTTTGATTACTGCTTCTATTTTGGGGGGTTATGGGTCAGTTTAGATGATTTATTTGACCCTGATTTAAATTTGGTACATGGTATCTGTCTGAAAATTTTTCTATTTAATCTAAATTTTTCAGTTTTGTTGAGTATAGGCTTTTGTAGTAGGACCTGATGATTCTTTTTAACTTTTTCTTTTTCTGTTGTTGTCATGTTTTTCATTTCTGATTTTGTTAATTTGGATACTCTCCCTGTGCCCTCTGGTTAGTCTGTTTAGGGGGTTATCTATCTTATTGATTTTCTCAAAGAACCAGCTCCTGGTTTTGTTGATTCTTTGTATATTTCTTTTTGTTTATACTTGGTTGATATCAGCCCTGAGTTTGATTATTTTCTTTCTTCTACTCCTCTTGGGTTAATTGATTCTTTCTTTTCTAGAGCTTTTAGTTGAGCTGTCAAGTGGCTAGTATATGTTCTCTTTAGTTTCTTTTCAGAGGCACTCAGAACTATGAGTTTTCCTCTTAGCACTGCTTTCATTGTATCCCATAAGTTTGTGAAATTTGGGCCATCATTTTCATTAAATTCTAAAAAGTATTTAATTTTTTTCTTCGGTTATTCCTTAACCAAGTTATCATTGAGTAGCACATTGTTTAGCTTTCATGTGTATGTGGACTGTTTGTTGTTTTTGTTGTTATTGAAGACCAGCCTTAGTCCATGTTGATCTGATAGGATGCATAAGAATATTTCAATCTTCTTATATCTGTTGAGGCCTGTTTTGTGACCAACTATATGGCCAATTTTGGAGAATGTGCTGTGAGTTGCTGAAAAGAAGGTATATTCTTTTGTTTTAAGATGAAATGTTCTATAGATATCTGTTAATTCCACTTGGTTCATAACCTCTGCTAATTTCGCTGTGTCTCTGTTCAGTTTCTGCTTCCATGATATGTCTCTTGGTGATAGTGAGGTGTTGAAGTCTCCCTCTATTATTGTGTGTGGTACGATAAATGCTTTGAGCTTTAGTAGTGTTTCTTTTGTAAATGTGGGTGGCCTTGTATTTGGAGCATAGATGTTTAGAATTGAGAGTTCATCTTGGTAGATTTTTTTTCTGTGACGAGTAAAAATTGTCCTCCCTTATTTTTTTGATAACTTTTGCTTGAAAATGTATTTTATTTGATATTAGGATGGCTACTCCAGCTTGTTTCTTGGGACCTTTTGCTTGGAAAGTTTTTTCCCAGCCTTTTACTCTGAGATAATGTGTGTCTTTGTCTCTGAGATAAATTTCCTGTATGGAGCAAAATGCTGTGTCCTGTTTATGTATCAAGTCTGATAGTCTATGTCTTTTTATTGAGGAATTGAGTCCCATAATGTTAAGAGATAAGATATTAAGGAATAGTGATTATTTTTCTTGTGTGTGTGTGTGTGTGTGTGTGTGTGTGCACGCGCGCTTATCTTTTTTGCTTTTCCTGCATGATTATTTTCTTGCTTTTCTTAGGGTGTAGTTTCTTTCCTATCTATTATTTTTTTTGTAGGGCTGGATTTGTGGACAGATATTGTGTAAATTTCATTTAGACCTAAAATATCTTTGGCATCTGTGCTCTCTTAGGGTCTGTATGATGTCTGTCCAGGATCTTCTAGCTTTTAATAGTCTGTTGTGAAGTCTGGTATGATTCTCATAGGTCTGCCTTTATATGTTACTTGACCTTTTTCCCTTACTACGTCTAATATTCTTTCTTTGTTTTGTTCATTTGGTGTTTTGACTGGAATGTGACAGAAGGAATTTCTTTTCTGGTCCAATCTATTGGGAGTTCTATAGGCTTCTTGTATGTCTATGGGCATCTCTATTGTTAGGTTAAGAACATTTTCTTCTATAATTTTGTTGAAAACATTTACTGGCTCTTTAAGTTTGGAATCTTTGCTCTCTTCTATACCTATTATCCTCAGGTTTGATCTCCTAATTGTGACCTGGATTTCTTGGATGTTAGGAGTGTTTGCATTTTGCAATTTCTTTGACTGTTGTGCCAATGTTTTCTATGATATCTTCTACCCCTGAGATTCTCTCTCCCATCTCTGTTTGTGATCTATGACTGATTTCTTTCCTAGGTTTTCTATCTCCAGGTTTTTCTCCCTATGTCATTTCTTCATTATTTCTATTTTCATTTGTAGATCCTGGATGGTTTTGTTTAATTTCTTCACCTGTTTGGTCAATTTTCCTGTAATTCCTTAAGGAAATTTTGTGCTTTTTGTGTTTCTTCTTTAAGGGCTTCTACCTTTTTAACTATGTTGTCCTGTATTTTTTAATGGAGTTATTTATGACCTTCTTAGCATTATCTAATGTCTTTATGACTTGTGATTTAACACAAAATCTTGTTTTTCCAGTGTGTTTGGTATCTAGGACTAGCTGTTGTTAAGAAACTGGGTTCTGATTATGCCACGTGGCCTCGATTTCTGTTGCTTAGGTTCTTGGACTTGCCTCTCACCATCTTCTTAGCTCTGGTGTTATCAAGTCTTGCTGATTCTGACAGTGTCTTGACTTTTCTGTAAGCCTGTGTATCAGAACTTCTGTGAGATCGGCTCTCTCCCATAGGAGTCTGGGTACAGAGAGCTTTGACACTGGGTCACCTCTGGGTGCAGGCAGAAACTGAAGGGCATGACTAAATATGTTTACATCATCTTTTATTCATACAACTGTTCCTGAATGATAAAGATAATCATTAGCATACTAAACATTACAATATAATCTGCTGTTATTTGTGTCTCCCCCTGCCCCAGACAAAAGGCATTAGGACTCTGTATTGACAAGCCAAGTGTTAGCATGTTTTACAGTTAGTAAACACAATAGCATTCATTATCTTTAGATCAGTCATATTGGATACTTTCTGTTCTCTCAAACCCTCAACTCAAACAGCTGGAATCTTGATGTCTTCCAAGTTATCAGCTTACTCTTCCTCTTAGAATGTCTCACCTTGATGTTCTAAGGCCATCCATCAGGACTCGTTTATGGCTTTGCTCATTTTCTGTAAAGATATATGAATAACCTGGTGTCCTGATGTTAGTTAATATCTCGTCTTTTCAACTGATTAGTTTCTATATCTTTTTTTTAACATATGTTTTAAGTTTTTATCTCCTTTAGAGCAAAACACTTATGGACAACAACAGACTCAGTATCCATTAAAGTGAAAAAAAATTAATTTAGAATTCATGTAACTAATTACAGCATAGTTTGTGTATATAAGTGGGTTTAGGCCCTTACCCCCTTATTTATTTTTTTAAACTTTGCCATTAACTATTTAATGGTGTTTTTTAGTACTTTTACCCTGTGTTTAGAGTAAAATATTAGTAACATAATTAATAGTAAAACTTTTAAAATAATTTTTTAGCTTAAGCAGGATTATTATTAGTATTTCATTGTAATGACAGTCCTAGAAAAGACATGTATAAGGAGCTATTTGACAAAGTGAAGTTCCAGATAAGATAATGGTGTTTTTCTGGAACTCTTAGGGTCTCGTGTAATGCTTCCAGCTGTACTCTGTAGTTGACTAGTGATGGAGTGGCATTGTTCAAGCATGTAGTGAGTTTTAGCACAGATCTGTGCATATATGACAACAGAGAATATTTCATATATAGACAGCCATCATTTTAGTGTCAATCAGGTGCCAACTACATAATAATTATGTATTAGAAGCTTGGAATAAAATAATGACTTTAAACTGTATAAAACAATGCTGTTAAAGAAGATAACCTTTTCTACTCCTCTTGCCAATGCCTTATTACTTATTATATTAAAAATAAATTTAAAAATGAATAACAAACAAATCTACTTAACAAAAGTCACTAACATCTAAAGATTGAAAACTTAAGACTTATTAATTTAAAGTTTAAATGTTTAAGGTTTAGAACAATTTTAATTTTGAGTTCAGGAAGACTCTCCTATTAAATAACAGGATATTTAGAAATACCTGAGAAATATCTACAAAATGTTCTAAAGGAGAAGAAAATCAAGTTCATCCATGTAAGCATGAAATTTTATATTCAAGTAATACTGGAAATGCCTTTAAAATGTGAACAGTATAAAAGCATGACAGTTTTGTAGAGAATAAAACTAGTAGGAAGGCTTCAATTTTATTATATGCTGTAGATAAGACAGTTTGATGCAACCAATTTCTAGACTGTTCCAAATATAATTTTAGCTGAAAATGTTTTCTTTGTTTTGTCATGTTTTGGTTTATATTTTTTATTTTACTTTATTATTATTGTTGTTGTTATTATTATTATTATTATTTTAGCTGTCTGTTTCTACTATAATAAGAAGAACAAAAAGTATGGATTTTGGTGGGTAGTGAATTGGCAAGGAGGAACTGGGGAGAGAAAATGATAATCAGAATATATTGTGTGAAAAAGACATGTTTTTCTCTTAGCAAAAAAATAATCCCTATTTCCTCTGACTGTTTGCTCAATGTTCTTAAAAATTGATTTTGAAATTCTTGAAGTTTTTCTTGCCCTAATACATAAATGGCAGATGCATCTTCTATCTACAGACTGGATTTGACTTTTTCCATCAGTAATCCTTTCTAAGCCTTGCTTTGATCTAAGACTTGCTTTGGGTAGATCATTCAGGCAATACATTCCAATTCAGAATTCATCTGTGATATTGTATTTCCTGGGTACTAACAGGATTTTGTTTTGTTTCTTGTCGTATTTTTTATTCTTTCCTTTGAATATACATATGTGACTTCCTACTCCCGTGTTCTCCATGGCACTTGTTCCATCTAAAATTCTTTTATGATTGGGTCTTCACATCTCATAAAAGTTCGAAAGATTTCTGTGAAATTGTCGTAAGATGTACTTTCTCACTGGACCCAAATAGAACAAGTCGAAGCTACCACTTGTGCCACTTTCTCTGGCCAGGTTACTATTAAGTTTTAATTCATAAAATTTCTGAAAGGGACAAGCAATAACAAAAGGACAGCATAAACTTCAAATTTTGTATCATTTTTTTCATGAGGGCTGATCCAAAATTACCATGAGTATAAACAGTACCTGCCTCATTTTCATTGTTCTTCCAACTCTTGGTCTAAGTAATAATGTGACTTCCTACCATAGTTGTCAGTTGATAGAGAACCACAAATGTTCCACATGTATAATCTAGGAGAAATTAGAAAACAGAAATGGTGTGTGTGTGTGTGTGTGTGTGTGTGTGTGTGTGTGTGTGTGTGTGTGTAAAATGTTAAAGAAAACTTATATTAAAAAAATAATATAACATAAAGTACTGAGATGTATGTGTGGAATGTCATTTTTAAAGAGTTCTTTAAGTACTAGCTAAGCTCTGCCAATATGGCAGTTCTTTATTTCTGGAATAAGAAATGTTAAATTCCCAATATCTATTTCTTTCTCATTAATATCAGTTTAAGAAATAAGACCTCTTTAATTAGAAATTACTTTTATATCTGTTCCATCTGCATTTCTCATTCCAGGGAGATGAAAATATAAAAATGATCCTAATAGGAACACTTCTCCACTGTTGGTGGGGTTGCAAGCTAATACAACCACTCTGGAAATCTGTCTGGCGATACCTCAGAAAATTGGACATAGTACTACCTGAAGACCCAGCTATTCCACTTCTGGGCATATACCCCAGAGACACTTTAATACACAACAAAAATATATGCACCACAATGTTCATAGCGGCTCTATTTATAATAGCCAGAAGCTGGAAGGAACCCAGATGTCCTTCAGAAGATGAATGGATACAAAAATTGTGGTACATATACACAATGGAATACTACTCAGCCACCAGAAACAATGACTTAACCAAATTCTTAAGAAAATGGCTGCATCTAGAGAATATCATCCTGAGTGAGATAACCCAGTCACAAAAGAACAGACATAATATGCAGTCACTGATAGTGGGATGCTAACCCCAGAGGCTTGCACTCCCCCAGAAACAACTCACAGACTGTATGAAGTCCAAGAAATAAAGAAAACAAAACAAAACAAAAAAATATTTACAAAACAAGAAAACTTTAACTATTTCCATGTTACATTTTGTTTTACATGTACTTTAGCTCACTCTAACTATTAAGTTTTCAAGGCATACTATCAAACCTTGAAAAAAATCAAGTACTGACTAAAAAATATATTCATATAGTTTTATGTAAAAATTATTTTAAAATCTGAAAAAACGTACTGACAAAAAATGTATAATTTTAAGCAAAAAATGTTTAAAATCTGTACATTTATCTTTGTTTTGTAAAATAAAGTGGTTTAAAAAAAATGATCCTGTTCTTGATCCAAAGACTAACATCCAGGACCCACAGACAAATGACTAATTGGTCACATGTCTATAGTATACAACCTATATTTAGGATTTGGGGGTTTCATGGCAGTTCATTTCACCAATTCCTCTGTAGGTATAATGTTATGGTGTCCTCTCTTAAAATTATTAATGTGTTGTTCAAACGCTGATTTATGTGCCCCCATATCTGGTTCCAATATTTATCCTGAGAATTCTGTGTTACAATGTTGTATACACATTGTTACTAAACTATTCCCAGAATGTTCAATAGAGAACTGATCAGCAAGGGAATGAATGACCAAGTGGGAAAGAAAGTAGTGCTGAAGCTCCTCCCAGCTAGGGGATGGGGAGAAAAAGAGAGTAAGTGGGGATTCATCTTCAGGAGGCAAACCTGGAAACACCATAAGAAAGCAACCAAAGTAAAGAAAGCCATAAAATTCAAGTATCTTGGATTTTTCTGGAAGGTAGCCAGATTATTAATACTGTTCAGTTGTTGTGCCTTGAGGCTGCTAAACAAATAAAGTAGTCCTGTCTCAATATTTGAGAGCTAACTTGGTTAAGAGAAAACTGCAACATCTATAAATTTGCACTAACACTTCTCAAGCTATTTTCAAAAATAAATCCTTCAGTCTATCTTTTTTGCAGAAAATAAATGTAAGAAGGAAGGCTGGGCAAGTTCAATATATCACAAGAGTCGGTTCCCTAACTTCATCTGGGTCTGTTCTCAGTCTGATAATCCGTCTGTACTTTCGTGGGAGATATCTTTATTGGGATATGTTCCTAATCCTGTTCCAGTCCCTGGCCTTATTGGAGGCCTGGTATAAGGCCTGCTGATTCTTTTTCCAGAAAAGTAGTGGTTATCACAAATCTATACTATATTGAGCTGGAGCCTGTTCATCAGTTCTCACTTGGACTAGAAGTAGAAGACTCACTAGGAGGTCATACTGTCTCATCACATATAGAATGGAGGCTATTTTTTTACACTCTTGAGATATACATGGGCTTGTTATTGCTAAGCCTCTGGAGAAAAAGGAACTCCTGAGAGAAATTAAAACTAGAATCTTCCAAGTGGGAATAGACTTGTGAAATGATAAACTCAATAATTGATCAGAAACTCAAATCTTATATTTTTGCTTTTTAATCAACCTAGTTTTCTAGGTTAGACATGGGTAAATTCAACTACTCCCTTCCTCATTCATCCTTACTCTGGAGAAAGTCTGACATCTAAAACTGATATTTATATTGATCATTGAAAACTTAAAATGACAAAGGATCAAAGTAATACATTAACTAAGAAAAAGGCATGTCTTCATGTGCACACCTAATAAAAAGGAATAGCCAGGTTTAATTCCTGAGCTAGCATTAGGGCCACACATGTCAACAATGGCAGTCATAGGTAATAAGAGTACAGTGAGATTTGCCATATTTTACTCCTAGGTCTGGACCACTGACTGTTATTATGGATGCCATCATATATATTTTAATGACAATACAAACACTAAATTTGTTTATGACATGTTTATATTATATAGTCTTATATGTTGCTCATATTTGTCTCATCAAACTGCAAGTCTCTCCACTTGCAACCTTGGACAAGAGTCTGACATTGATGGATCATCCTGACAGGGAAAAAATTGATCTCTGACAGACCAGTGAATTCTGACACTGCAATGTGGTTAGACACACACTCACAAACAGTGAAATATTGGGTAGCATGTTCAGTAGAGTTGTGGCCACGCTACAAACATGGCATGGTAGAGCTTCAAAAACAGCTACCCATAAGACAAAGGGGCCCTAGCCAAAGAATAGCTCAAGGTGTCAATACCAAAGACTTGTGCTGGAATAATGCCAAAAAGTACATACTCTGGTGAAGAGTACACACAATTAAAGATCCTGACTGTAAAGGAACAAGCCCAGTATTCTATTCACTGGTACTTGGATGTCATAGGTTGCTTTCAAGGAGAAGTGATGGGTCAGGATAAAAATCAGATATCCATATGATTGTTCATAGACCCAAAGAAACTAAGTAACAAGGAAGACCCAAGGGATGATGCTTGAATGTCACATTGGAAGTGGTTGGAGATAGGGAACTAGTTGGCAGACAAGATGGGAAAACTCTGTGATTGTCAAGCCTCTGTGGCATCTCATTTAAGAACCATACACAGCTGCAGAATGAGTATATTCTCTCTATTATAAAGTTTGTAGTACTTGTGGGAACTGACCAACTAAGAAAGACCATGGTTATTATCAGTTTCCTACCACAGTAAACAGCCTGCAGAACAAGGGAGGTTTGCTTTTAAAGATGTGTCATGACTTACATTAAGATCTGAAGTGTGGATTTGCTGATTCAAAGGGAAACCCAAGTGATTATGTCCTTCTGTGCTGAGCTAAGTCCCCAAGTCAGAGTAGTCCTGGTTTGTTGAAAGGAACTGTATGGAAGATGTTTCTAATGGATTCTGTTATCTTGTCTCTCATGAACACGTTTTCCTTACATTGCCTCAGGTTAAGCAACATTTGCCTTGAAGGAAGATGGCCAGACATATACATTAGGTTCTTCTCCAAAATTCTTAGAGATAATGAGGTAATGGTGGTCCCAGACTTTCCATTTCTACTGCTTCCAACTGCTCATGAAGAAGTGTAAAAATTGGTTGCTTAGAAGACTTTCCCAATTCAAGAGATCATTGAAAGAATACTTTCTAAACACCATGGTATTCTTTACTTGACCATAGCTTATGCTTATATTGACATAGTATATCTTGGACACTTAGGGGCTGGGAGATACAGACACCAAATGATCCACCTCTTTGAGCCATGGCATGTTTGACGGGCTGCCACCATGGTCAGATTTTCATTGTCACATATGACAAATCATTATTAGTTTTGTGTGTTTTCTCTCTCAATAATAATTGTGGAATTTTCTTGTTATTTGATCACTTTTAGAAGCACAATCTAGAATCTAGCCCATTCTGACCTTATGAGGTGCTCATGAGATCTTCAACATGAATTCAAGAAGCTAAACATGTGTCCCCTGTGAAGTCAGTTATTTCCAGATGTTTCAGATGGGAAGAAAATGGACCACAATTATTTCTTCTCTTATCTTCCTTGGATATTTATAAAGATAAGTCTATAAATATCTTATGCTTGAGTACCAAAGATAAACTATCAGCTACTGCTCTAACACAGTGCCAACTTGCCTATTGTCACATTCCTAGTCATGACAGTCATGTAGCCTTTGGAAATGTGGAACCTAAATATAACATGCTTTTTTTTATAAGTCCACCTTAGTCACAGTGATTTGTCATGCCATGGATTTAAAAAAAATTAAAAACTAACCAATTCCATAAGTGAATGCCAGAAGAAAAATATTTTGTGTCCGTCTCCACCAGGTTCCTATTGCATTGGCTCTAGAGAAGCTGGAAAATGTTTCAGGGAAAGATAGATACAAAACTGACGTCCTCATTATGATGACCCTGATGCCCCACTTGCACCATCACTGCCACAGAGGTTGAACAGTATAGACTTCCATAGCCACTTGGTCATAGATACAACTGAGACCCAGGAACTGTATTCCATACAAATTTCTAAGCTTGCCCAAAAGGCCATATTTCCAAAAATCAAGGCCAGCCACCTCTCCAGGGGAAAGAAAGCTCAATTTTCCTAATGGATTATGGCAAGATCAGACACAAGAATCTGTTTTTATGACCCAAGAGATAGTGACATCAAACTACTTTATCTAAATGATTCCTACAGAGTGGTTCAATGCATTCCTGTCAGCTGGCAGGCCCTTCTGAACCAAAAATCTGTTCCCTACTTGGAAGGTACAAGGAGGACACTGTGGACAGTGCATTCAGCAAGGTTGCATACAACACTACTGGTTGTCCCCTGCAGCACCGTGACAATTAGATGTCTTTTTATTCCTGACCCTGAAGGTGGACATTGGCCTCAAAGAAGTCCCAAGGATGCTGGCCTTGTCTGGGCCACAGCCCTGTCAAACCCTAATTACCTATTCACAATATACATGATGAATTTGCCATTTTACTCAAATGTAACCAAAGAATATCCTCTGGGGACATGAAATTTATATGTTTGTATAATCTTTGGAAGAGATAACAGCTTTAAAAGGTTCTGAAGGAAAGAAGATTATAAAGACAAAGACTTATTACCAGACCAACCAAGTTGGGTAAAACAAAGGAGGAAAGACTCCAGGGAGGCTAGTGGCTTCTCTTATCTACAGCCACACCCTGCCTTAGCACACTGACCGAGCCTGCTGTGTCAATCAACAGGATCTTGAGGGAGGGAGTAAGGATGAAAGAAAAAAGACAATTAGGCAACACTGTTGTATGACTCCAGCAAGTACTGAAGCAAGTTTTTTTTTTTTTTTTTTTTTGGACAAGCTGCTTTTTTACAGTTCCAATACATGCAAAGAATAGAGTCAGTTCTAGGTCAAGGAACAAACAAGGCAAAAAACAAACAGTCCCATGATCTAAGGATTTATCAAGATGATCAAGATACAAGGAACTCATTCCTCAGCTACATCCTTGTCTTAACCCAATGTCAAAAGTTGTTGCTGATATCCTTGAAGTAGCACCAAGAACTCTCCACATCACCCCAGAACAGGAGCCAATTTTCCAGGCACATTCAAATGGAGCATTTTTTAATAAGCTAGAACCCACAAGGATGATATGGTCTATTCCTCCTGTATACCCATTGCCTGCAGGCCCAAACTCACCTCAGAAAGACATTTTGCCTTGCTTCTCCCTGTCCTCACCCATCATGCAGATGCCCTTCTTCTTTGATACCAAACTAGAATCTTCTCTGAGCAGGTTCTTCTTTTTTTTTTCCCCAGCTTCATGCCTCTTTCTCCCTTCCTACAATCTGCTCCCAACCTCAGCTTTTTTTCTCTTGGTATGTCCTATTTACCCCTCTCCCATTACTCTCTCCTCCTTTTTGTGCCTCATTACATCTCGGGCATAAAGAGTGTGAGCACCTCTTAGATCTTTAGATCTGGCAATTGATAGTACTCATGAAAATTAGGAAACAAACTCATAAAGACCTGAGTCATGTAGGAAATATGGCTCGCTCAAATGGACTACAGAGACAAGATGGCTGCTTCTTTATAACAAGATGGATACCTGCTTGACTTCTCTGTCCAGCTAATAGTGCTCAAAATAAAATGAATTTAAGCAGTGGGGAGCTAATTGCCCGCTCTGCAGATAGAAAGGGGGTAAAGGAGTTTATGCCTTGGTTTCTGAAGCTATCTGACCTTCTGAGGTGAATGTAAGACATGTGAGTTGGTGAGGGGAGCCGAGTACAGGGCATCTATTGATCAGCTCCACCAAGAATCTTCTTGGGGAAAGAAAATGGAACACAAGTGGATTTTCTCACATCTTCCCAAGTAGTTTATATAGGGACAGTTCTGAAACTCTTCTGAGAGTTTTCTTCAAGATTCTGCAGAGAGAGATATGGGTGACATTTCTGCTCTTTAAACGTAGAAGCAAAGCACAATAGGTGATATTTCAAAAGTCAGAACCTAGTATGATATGATCCAAATTGTGCTCCTTTCCAGGGTCCCTAATACTGTGAGGGAGCTGAATAAGAATACCCTTCATTTAAACAAAGTGTTTGGTATATTAATACCCACTGGTGAAGTTGTTTGAGAAGCATTAGGGATATAGCATACTTAAAGGATAATTTAAAAGAGGTGCATAAGTGGGAATGGGCTAATTATAAGTTTCCAAAACTAAAAAATATACCAAGTAATATCTCTGTGTCTGTCTGTCTGTCTTTGTGTGTATGTCTATCTCCCTCTGCCGCTCTGTCTCTATCTCTCCTTCTCTGCTTCTATACCTCTTCTATTTCTCATGGCTGAGGATCAGACATGAGCTTTGGTCACTGCTCTAGTCTAATATCTGTCTACCTGTTGCCATGATTTCCATAGTGATGTTTGTGGACTCTATCCTATAAAACTGGGAGCCCCCAAAGTCAGTGGTTCCATTTGTAAGAAACTTTGATCATGTGTTTTAACATGACAGAAGATTATAAATTAAATCAGAAATGGGCCTAATTATTAAGTAGATGGTGGAAGGGAAATGTTCAAGGGCAGCAGGGAACCAAGACTCAAACCCTCATTGTTATGACCCACTGCACTATGACTGTCACTAGGGCTGGACAGAGTGGTCATGGCAACAGGTACATGATATGGCTAAGGAATAGGATTCTAGACAAAAATTATGAACTTTCACACAGGACCATACATCCAGTGACCGTGTTATGAGGACTATGCAGAGAAAGAAGCTCGGTATGGTAGGCTGGCATACCTCAGGACCAAGCTTCAAGAAGTCATTTTCTATTACAAATAGATACATCGTAGACACAAAATTACTTCAAAAAGTTCTAAAGTAACTTTGTTCCACAGTTTCTTCTTCCATTGATAATTCAAAAATGGTGTTTGCTAGTGTATCAATCTACTGCCACTGATTCCTGTAAACTAAACTTCAGGTATCCTGACAATGCAAACTGAATTGGCCCCAAAGAACTATTTCTAAACAGGTCCACATCCTCCTTTGCCATGTTAATCTTTCCTTTCCAGTACCTATGGTGGATAATAGACTAGAAGGGAGTTTAAAGCATTTAAGTAGATTTATTAAAATGGGTTTTAAAAATATAAGTCTAAACAAAGAGTTCCAGCCCAAAGACAGAGCTGGCTCACCTCCACCAAGACTCACAGATTGCTAGGCAACCAGAAGAGTCACAGGAGCGCTCTCCCTCCTGAGTCCACGGGTGAGTTCATACTTCCTCTCCACTGACAATCCAGAAAGAGACTGCCGGGAACTCTCAAGGTGCAGATAAAGCTGTGCTGACTTAGAAATTACAGTTCCAGCCCAAAGCCAGAGCTGGCCCACTGACATCAGGACTAACAGCATAACCACAGAGAGTTGAATGCCTAGAAGTAATCTCCTTCCTGAGCCCACAGGCCCTTAGACCAACAGGAGAGACAAGCTCCAGACAGAAACAAAGTCACCTAGTATCACAGACAACAAGATGGCAAGAGGCAAGAGCAAGAACCTAAGAAATGGAAACCAAGACAACAGCAAACCCAGTTCTCCCACCACAGCAAATAGTGGACATCCCAAAACAACAGAAAAACAAGATTTGGACTTAATATCATACTTCATGATGATGATGGAGGTGCTCAAGAAGTGCATGAATAACTTCTGTAAAGAAGTACAGGAAAACACAGGTAAACAAGTATAAGCCCATATAGAGGAAACACAAAAAATTACTTAAAGAGTTACAGGAAAATACAACCAAACAGTTGAAGAAACTAAAAATTGAAATAAAGACAATAAAAAAATCACAAAAGGAGACAACCCTGGAGATAAAAACCTAGAAAAAAGATCAGGAGTCACAGATGTATGCATCACCAACAAAATAAAAGAGATGGAAGAGAGAATCGCAGGGGCAGAAGATACCATGGAAAACACTGACACATTAGTCAGAGAAAATGCAAAAATAAAAAAACTTGTAAACCAAAACATCCAGGAAATTCAGGACAAAGTGAGAAGACCAAAACTAAGGATAATAGGTGTAGAAAAAAGGGAAGACTCCCAACTAAAAGGCCCACTAAATATCTACAACAAAATCATAGAAAAAAACGTCCCCAACCTAAAGGAAAAGGTGACCACAAACATATAAAAAGCCTACAGAACTCTAAATAGATTGGACCAGAAAAGACACTCCTCCTGACACATAATAGTCAAAATACCAAACATTCCAAAACAAGAAAGAATACTAAAAGCAGTAAGGGGAAAAAGGACAAGTAGCATATCAAGGCAGATTGTTCACATTTACACTGGATTTCTCAACAAGATTATTGAAAGCTAAAAGATACTGAACAGACGTCATGAAGACCCTAAGAGAACAAAAGAAAAGGGGGGGGGCAGGTTAATATATCCAGCAAAACTTTCAATTACCATAGTTGAAAAACCCAAGATATTCCCATACAAAACAAATTTACAGAATATCTGTCCACAAAACCAGCCCTACAAATGATAATAGATAGAAAACTTCAACACAACGATTGAAACTACATCATAGGAAAAATAAAATAAAATAATCCTCTTGCAACAATCGCAAAGAAAGAAAAGCACACAAACAAAATTCTACCTCTAACAAAAAAAAAAAAAATAACAGGAAACAATAATCACTATTCCTTGATATCTTTTAAAATCAATGGGCTCAATTCCTCATTAAATATATATAGACTATCAAAGTGGATAGGTAAACAGGATCCAGATTTTTGCTGCATACAGGAATCTCATTGACACAGACAGACAAAACCTCAGAATAAAAGGCTGAAAAAAAATGTCCAAGTAATAGTCCCAAGAAACAAGCTGGAATAGCCTTTCTAATATTGAATAAAATAAATTTTCAACCAAAAGATACCAAAAAAAAAAAAAAATAAGGAAGAACACTTTTTACTCATTACAGGAAAAATCTATCAAGACAAGCAATCAATCAAGAACATCTATCCTCCAAATACAAGGGCACCCAAATTCAGAAGAAAAAAAAAAACTCTACTAAAGTTCCAAGAATTTATTGCACCACATGCAAAATAGTGGCAGAGTTCAACACCCCACTCTAATCAATGGAAGCAGAAACTAAACAGAGATATTGTGATACTAACAAAAGTTATGAGCCAAATGGATTTAACAGATACTATAGATCATTTTATTCTAAAACAAAAGAATATACCCTCTTCTCAGCGCCTTTGATAACTTCTCCAAAATGGACCATAAAGTAAATCACAAAACAGGCCTCAACAAATAAAAGAAGGATAAAATTATCTCATGCATTTTAACAGATAAAGATTAAGGTTGGTCTTCAATAACAAGAAAAACAACAAAGAGAGCACATACATGGAAGTTGAACAAACCTCTACTCAATAATAACATGGTCAAAAAATAATAAAAAAAGAAATTAAGGAAATTTTAGAATTTAATGAAAATGAAGGCACAACAGACTCAAACTTATAGGACACAATGAAAGCAATACTAAGAGGAAAAAGCATACCTCTGAGTGCCTCCAAAAAGAAACTGGAGAGAGCATACACTAGCAGCTTAACAGCACACCTGAAAGCTCTAGAACAAAGGGAAGCATATACAATGAAAAGGAGAAGAGGAAAGGAAGTAATCAAACTCAAAGCAGAAAACAATCAAGTAGAAACAAAAGGAACTATACAAAATATCAACAAAACAAAGAGTTGGTTCTTTGAGATAAATCAACAAGACTGATAAATCCTTTGCCAGACTAATCAGAGAGCACAGAGAGATTATCCAAATTAACAAAATCAGAAATGAAAGAGGATATATAACAACAGAAACTGAGAAAATTCAAGAAATCATCAGATCTTATTACAAAAGCCTATACTCAACAAAACTAGGAAATCTAGAAGAAATGGATGGTTTTCTAGACAGATACCAGGTACCAAAGTTAAATGAGGATCAAATAAACCATCTAAACAGCCCCATAACACCTAAAGAAATAGAAGCAGTCATCAAAAACCTGCCAACCAAAAGAAGGCCAGGAACTGATGGGTTTAGGGAAGAATTCTAACAGATTTATAGACAACTAATAATAGCAATAGTCTCCAAAATATTCCACAAAATAGAAACAGAGGGATCACTACCCATCTAATTCCTCAAAGCCACAATTATGCTCATTCCTAAACCACACAAAAATCCTACAAAGAAAGAGAATTTTAGACCAATTTTGCTCATGAACATTGATGCAAAAATACTCAGTAAAATTCTTGCAAACTTAATCCAAGAACACATCAAAATGATCATTCACTATGATCAAGTAGGCTTCATCCCAGTGATGCAAGGATGGTTCAATATACAGAAATCTATCAGTGTTATTCACTATATAAACTAGCTCAAAGAAAAAAAAACCACATGATCATATCTCTAGACAGTGGGAAAGCATTTAACAAAATGCAACACTCCTTCATGTTAAAAGTCTTGGAAAGGTATTCAAGACAAATACTTGAACATAATAAAATCAATATACAGAAAACCAATAGTCACCATTAAACTAAATGGTGAGACTTGAAGCAATCCCACTAAAATCAGGGAAAGATAAAGCTGTCCATTCTCTCCCTACCTATTCAATATAGTACTTGAAGTACAAGCCAGAGCAATAAGACAACAAAAAGAGGTCAAAGGGATATAAATTGGAAAGGAAGAAGTTGAAATATTACTATTCGCAGATGATATGATAGTATACTTAAGTTACACCAAAAATTTTACCAGGTAACTTTTGTCGCTGATAAACACCTTCATCAAAGTGGCTAGATATAAAATTAACTCAAGAAAATCAATATCCTTGCTCTACTCAAAAGACAAACAGGCTGAGTAAGAAATTAGAGAATCAACACCCTTCACAATAGGCACAAAGAATATAAAATACTTTGGTGTGATCATAACCAAGCAAGTGAAGGATCTGTATGACAAGGACTTCAAGTCTCTGAAGAAGGAAATTGAAGACCTCAGAAGATGAAATGATCTCCCATGCTTGTGGATTGGCAGGATCAACATTATAAAAATGGCCATCTTGCCTAAGGCAATCTACAAATTCAATGCAATCCCCATCAAAATTCCAACTCAAGGAGCACAGAACAGAGCCCGGCCCATCTCCACACGAACCTCCAGACCCTAAAGGGTGAAAAACTGGTGAGTAGGAGATCTGGGCAGCCAGGGAGCAGAGAGATCTCTGCGGAGTGCGCACACAGGGTGCACCCTCCGACCTGCCTGATCCAGGGACCAGGAACAGAACTTTGGAACTTCTGTTTCCACCCGGCGACTCTGAAGCATAGAACAGGGCTCCGCCCATCTGCCACCTGGACCAGTGGAGATCCAGAGACACAGACCAGATACAAGGGAAAGGCAAGAACATATCACTGACAACAAAATGGCAAGAGGAAAGAGAAAGAGTATATCCCAAGGAAACCAAGACAAACTGGCAACACCAGAACCCAGCTCTCCCATAACAGCAAACATCAGAATTCCAAACACTCCAGAAAAAGAAGACACAGACCTGAAATCATACCTCAAAATGCTGATAGAGATACTTAAACAAGAACGGGAGGAAAAGCAAAAAGATTCAGAAGCTTTTAAAGAGGAAGCAAGAAAAACACTCAAAAAACTCAAAGAACTAGAGGAAAACAGAACCAAAGAGACGAAGGAATGGAAGAGGGAATTTAAAATGGAAATTGACACAATAAAGAAAACACTAAAAGAGATAACCCTAGAGGTAGAACACCTAAAAAAGAAATCAGGAGTCACAGAAGCAAGCATTTCCAATAGATTACAAGAGATGGAAGAGAGAATCTGGGGGCAGAAGACAACATTGTAAACATAGACAAAACAGTCAGAGAAGATGCAAAAAACAAAAAGCTCCTAACCCAAAATGTCCAGGAAATCCAGGACACAATGAGAAGACCGAACCTAAGGATAATAGGAATAGAAGAGGGAGAAGAGTATCAACTAAGAGGCACAGTAAATATCTTCAACAGAAATCGTAGAAGAAAACTTCCCTATCCTCAAGAATGAGATGACCAGGAGCATAAAAGAAGCCTTCAGAACTCCAAATAGGTTGGACCAGAAAAGAAATACCTCCCGACACATAATAGTCAAAACACCAAGTGCCCAAAGCAAAGAAAGAATACTAAAAGCAGTAAGGGGAAAAGGTCAGGTAACATATAAAGGCAGGCCAATCAGAATCACACCCAGTTTCTCAACAGAGACTATGAAAGCTAGAAGAGCCTGGACAGACATCATGCACACCCTAAGAGAGCACAAGTGCCAGCCCAAGCTGCTATATGGAGCAAAACTATCAATCACCATAGATGGAGAGATGAAGATATTTCAAGACAAATCAAAATTTACACAATATCTGACCACAAACCCAGCACTAAAACGAATTATAGGTGGAAAACCCAATACAATGAGGGAAAATGCAGCCTAGTAAAAACAAGAAAACTCCTAAACAGAAAACTAAAAGAAGAAAAAGACACAGACACAACTCAACCCACAAAAGCAATAATGGCAGGAAACAGAAACAACTATTCCTTGATATCTATTAACATAAATGTACTCAACTCCCCAATAAAGAGACATAGGCTATCAGACTGGATACATAAACAAAAGCCAGCCTTTTGCTACATACAGGAAACTCATCTCAGAGACAAAGACAGACACTATCTCAGAGTAGAAGGGTGGGAAAAAAAACTTCCAAGCAAACAGCCCCAAGAAGCAAGCTGGAGTGGCTATTCTAATATTGAATAAAGTAAATTTTCAACCAAAAGTTATCAAAAAAGATAAGGAAGGACACTTTTTACTCATTACCAGGGAAATCTGCCAAGAGGAACTCTCAATTCTTAACATATATGCTCCAAATAAAAAGGCACCCACATCCATAAAAGAAACCCTACTAAAGCTCAAAAAATACATTTCACCCCACACAATAATAATGGGAGACTTTAATACCCCACTCTCACCAATGGACAGATCAGGGAAACAGAAACTGAACAAGGACACTACAAAACTAGCAGAGACTTTGAACCAACTAGAATTAATAGATATATACAGAACATATCATCCTAAAGTAAAAGAATACAACTTCTTCTCAGCACCCCATGGCACCTTCTCGAAAATTGACCACATAATTGGACAAAGAACGCGCCTCAATCGATATAAGAAGATTGAAATACACCCATGCATCCTCTCAGATCACCATGGTCTATGGCTGGTCTTTAACAACAACAAAGACAACAAAAAGCCCACATACACATGGAAACTAAACAACGCTCTGTTAAATGATATCAGGGTCAAAGAAGAAATAAAGAAAGAAATTAAAGATTTTCTAGAATTCAATGAAAATGAAAACACAACATACACAAACCTATGGGATGCAATGAAAGCAGTATTGAGAGGAAAACTCATAGCCCTAAGTGCTTCCAAAAATAAACTGGAGAGAGCCTACATCAGCAACCTGACAGCACAGCTAAAAGCCCTAGAACGAAAGGAAGCAAATATACCCAAAAAGAGTAGACGGCAAGAAATAATCAAAATTAGTGCAGAAATAGACCAAATAGAAACAAAAAGAACCATTGAAAAAATCAACAAAACCAAGAGTTGGTTCTTTGAGAAAATCAACAAGATTGATAAACCCCTAGCCAGACTAACTAGAGGGCAAAAAGAGAGTATCCAAATTAACAAAATCAGAAAGAAAAGTGGAGACATAACAACTGAAACTGAGGAAATTCAAGAAATCATCAGATCCTACTACAAAAACTTATACTCCACAAAATTGGAAAATCTGGAGGAAATGGACGAATTCCTAGACAGATACAAGATCCCAAAGTTAAACCAGGACCAAGTAAACCATCTAAATAACCCTATAACACCTAAAGAAATAGAAGAACTCATCAAAAGCCTCCCAACCAAAAAAAAGCCCAGGTCCAGACGGGTTCAGTGCAGAATTTTATCAGACATTTATTGGGGATATAACACCAATACTCGCCAAATGATTCCAAAAGATAGAATCAGATGGTATATTACCCAACTCATTTTTTTTGAGGCTACAATAACCCTCGTACCTAAACCACACAAAGACCCTACAAGGAAAGAGAAATTCAGACCAATCTCACTTATGAACATTGATGCGAAAATACTCAACAAAATTTTTGCAAACCGAATCCAAGAACACATAAAAACGATCATTCATCATGACCAAGTAGGCTTCATCCCTGGGATGCAAGGATGGTTTAACATAAGGAAATCCATCAACGTAATCCACCATATAAACAAACTCAAAGACCAAAATCACATGGTCATCTCACTAGACGCTGAGAAAGCATTCGACAAAATCCAGCACCCCTTCATGTTAAAAGTCCTGGAAAGAACAGGAATCCAAGGCCCGTACTTAAACATAATAAAAGGAATATAAAGCAAACCAATAGCCAACATCAAACTTAATGGCGAGAAACTTGAAGCAATCCCACTAAAATCAGGGACTGGACAAGGCTGCCCACTCTCCCCCTACCTATTCAACATAGTACTGGAAGTCCTGGCTGAAGCAATTAGACAGCAAAAGGAGATCAAGGGGATACAAATCGGAAAGGAAGAGATAAAAACATCACTCTTTGCCGATGACATGATAGTGTACTTGAGTGACCCCAAAAATTCCACCAGAGAACTCCTACAGCTGATAAACAAGTTCAGCAAAGTGGCTGGATACAAAATTAACTCAAACAAATCAGTAGCCTTCCTGTACTCAAAGGACAAACATGTGGAGAAAGAAATTAGGGAAAACGTACCCTTCACAATCATTACAAAAACTATGAAATACCTTGGTGTGACTCTAACTAAGCAAGTGAAGGACCTGTATGACAAGAACTTCAAACCTCTAAAGAAAGAAATTGAGGAGGATCTCAGAAAATGTAAAGATCTCCCATGCTCATGGATTGGAAAAATCAACATCTTAAAAATGGCCATCCTACCAAAAGCAATCTACAGATTCAATGCAATCCCCATCAAAATTCCAACCCAGTTCTTCATGGAATTGGAAAGATCAATGTGCAATTTCATATGGAATAACAAAAGACCTAGAATAGCGAAATCCATCCTCAACAACAAAAAAACATCTGTGGGAATCACTATCCCTGACCTCAAGCTATATTACAAGGCAATTGTGCTGAAAACTGCATGGTACTGGTACAGAAATAGGCATGTGGATCAATGGAATAGAATAGAAGATCCAGAAATGAGCCCTCATGTATATTGTCACCTGATTTTTGACAAAGGAGCTGTAAACATTCAATGGAAAAAGGACAGCCTATTCAACAAATGGTGCTGGTCCAACTGGCACTCAGCATGCAGAAGAATGAAAATAGACCCTTTCTTATCTCCTTGTACAAAGCTCAAGTGTAAGTGGATCAAAGATCTCCACATTAAACCAGACACACTGAAACTATTAGATGAGAAAGTAGGAAAAACTTTAGAACATATAGGCACAGGAGAAAATTTTCTGAACAAAACACCAATGGCTCAAGCTCTAAGGTCAAAGATTAACAAATGGGACTTAATGAGATTGCAAAGTTTCTGTAAGGCTAAGGACATTGTCAAGAAAACAAAACAGCAGCCAACAGAATGGGAAAAGATCTTTACCAACTCCACATCAGATAGAGGCCTAATATCTAAGGTATACAAAGAACTCAAAAAGCTAGACACCAGAGAATCAAATAACCCTATTAAAAAATGGGGTACAGAGCTAAACAAAACGTTCTCAGTTGAGGAATATTGAATGGCTGAGAAATATCTGAGGAAGTGCTCGACATCCTTAGCCATCAGGGAAATGCAAATCAAAACAACCCTGAGATTCCACCTCACACCAGTCAGATTGGCCAAGATCCAAAACTCAGATGACAACAGATGCTGGCGAGGTTGCGGAGAAAGAGGAACACTTCTCCACTGTTGGTGGGGTTGCAAACTAATTCAACCACTCTGGAAATCAGTCTGGCGATACCTCAGAAAATTGGACATAATACTACCTGAAGACCCAGCTATTCCACTTCTGGGCATATACCCCAGAGACACTTTAATACACAACAAAGATATATGCACCACGATGTTCAAAGCAGCTCTATTTATAATAGCCAGAAGCTGGAAAGAACCCAGATGTCCTTCAGAAGATGAATGGATACAAAAATTGTGGTACATTTACACAATGGAATACTACTCAGCCACCAGAAACAATGACTTGACCAAATTCTTAAGAAAATGGCTGCATCTAGAGAATATCATTCTGAGTGAGATAACCCAGTCACAAAAAACAGACATAATATGCAGTCACTGATAGTGGGATGCTAACCCCCAGAGGCTCGCACTGCCCCAGAAACAACTCACAGACTGTATGAAGTCCAAGAAATAAAGAAAACAAAACAAAACAAAACAAAAAAATCTTTACACAACAAGAAACCTTTGATAATTTCCATGTTACATTTTGTTTTACATGTACTTTTTGGTCATTGTAACTATTAAGTTTTCAATGCATACTATCAAACCTTTAAAAAAAATGAAGTACTGACTAAAAAATATATTCATATAGTTTTATGTAAAAATTATTTTAAAATCTGAAAAAAAAGTACTGACAAAAATGTATTGTATAATTTTATGCAAAAAATGCTTAAAATCTGTACATTTATCTTTGTTTTGTAAAATAAAGTTGTTTGAAAAAAAATTCTAACTCAAGTCTTCAAAGAGTTAGAAAGAGAAATGTGCAAATTCATTCAAAATAATAATAATTTTTAAAAAATGGATAGCAAAAACCATTCTCAACAATAAAAAAAACTTCTGGGAGAATCACCATCTCTGACCTCAAGCTGTATTATAGATCAATTGTGATAAAAACTGCCTGGTATTGGTATAGAGGCAGGCAGGTAGACAAATGGAACAGAATTGAGGACCCAGAAATGAACCCACACACCTATGGTCACTTGATCATCGAGAAATAAGCTAAAAACTTGCTTTTTTGAGATATGAATATATTTATTGTGATGTCTAAACTCAGACACATGGAAGGTATGTTTAATAAGCATCATCATTACGTGATTTAAGAATTTTTTTATCTCTCTTACAACTTTATTTAAAAGAAAAAAAAGGGGTACATATACAAATTTTTAAAGGCATTTTGGCATAACACTGTATGAATATTTTTGTCAGTACTTAATTCTTTTAGAGGTTTGATAGCATGCATTGAAATCCCACTAGTTACCATAAGCATAAAGTACATGTAGGACAGAACATAACATGGAAACAGATTTCTTGGTGAGTAAGATAAAAAACTTTCAATGGAAAAAAAAGCTTTTTCAATAAATGGTGCTGGTTCAACTGGGAGTCAGCATGTGGAAGAATGCAAATTGATCCTTTCTCATCTCCTTGTAAAAAGCTCAAGTCCAAATAGATCAAATATCTCCACATAAAACCAGGTACACTGTAACTAATAGAACAGAAAGTGGGGAAGAGCTTAGAACACATAGGCACAGGGGAAATTTTCCTGAACAGAGAACAGCAATGGCTTGTGCTCTACGATTGAGAATTGACAAATGGGACCTCGTAAAATTCCAAAGCTTCTGTAAGGCTAAGGACACTGTCAAAAGGTCAAAACAGCAATCAAAAGATTAGAAAAAGATTTTTACCAATCTTACATCTGATAGAGGGTTCATATACAATATATACAAAGAACTCAAGAAGTAATACCCTAAAGAATCAAAGAATTCTATTAAAATTGGGGTAGAGAGCTACACAGAGACTTCTCAACTGAGGAATATTGAATGGCTGGCTGAGAAGCACCTAAAGAAATGCTCAGCATCCCTAGTCATCAGGGAAATGCAAATCCAAACAACCCTATGATTCCACCTCACACCACTCAGAATGGCTAATATCAAAAACTCAGGTAACAGCAGATGCTGGCAAGGATGTGGATAAAGAGAAACACTACTTCACTGCTGGTGGAATTGTAAACTCGTTCAACCACTCTTGAAATCAGTCTGGTGGTTCCTCAGAAATTCAGACCTCATACTACCTGAAAATGCAGCTCTTCAACTCCTAGGCATATAACAAGAACACATGTTCTACTATGTTCATAGCAGCCTTATTTATAATAGCCAGAAGCTGGAAAGAACCTAGATGTTTATCAACAGATGAAAGGATACAGAAAGTATGGTACATTTACACAATGAAGTACTACTCAGCTATTAGAAACAATGACTTCATGAAATTTGTAGGCAAATGGGTGGAACTAGAGACTATCATCCTGAGTGAGGTAACACAGTCACATAAGAACATACATAGTATACACTCACTAACCCTAGAAATCTCTGAATACCCAATACCCAAGAAACAATTCACAGACATTATGAAACTCAAAAAGAAGGAAGACCAAAATGGGATTCCTCAGTTCTTAGAAGAGAGAACAAAATTCTCATGGGAGGAAATGCAATGTCAAATAGAGGAACGGGGATTGAAGAAAAGATCACTCACAAGCTAACTCACCTGGGGATCCACCACATATGCAGTCACCAAATCCAAGCTCTACAGCTGATCCCAAAAAGTACTTACTGGCAGGATCCAGAATGAGATGTCTCCTCATGGACTATGCTAGAGTCATATAGATACAGCTGAGCATGCTTGCAGCTAACCATCGATCTGAACTTGAGATCCCAATGAGGTTGCCAAAGAAAGGACCTAAGGAGCTGAAAGGTGTTGCAAACTCATGGGAAGAACAACATTATCAACCAACCAAACCCTCCAAAACTCCCATGGACTAAAATACCAACCTCTGTGCACACATTGAGAGACCTATTGATCCAGTTGCATATGTAGCTGAAGATAGCAGTGTCTGGCATTAATATGAGAAGAGTCTTTTGGTCCAGGGAGGGCATGTTTTCCCAATGTAGGGGAATGACAAGGCAATGTGGTGGAGAGGGGGATCAGAAGGGAGTGCACCTTTGTGAAGGCAAATTGAGGGGGAGGAAAATGTGAGGGGGTGGGGAAAAGGAATAATATCTCAAATGTAAATACAGAGTATCTAATTAAAAAAGAAAATAGAATGGTATCAGAAAAGGAAGGAAAAAATGTCTAAAGTATTCTCGGTCCTGGACTAGCCTTGTATGAGTGGCAGTGCTGACAACCTTGGAATTTACCTGGGTTTTAATATCCTTCTACCCAGCCAAAGAAGACAGGGTGATGTAGAGCTTGTGAATTTCTAGGCTTTCGTCAGAGTAAACTTCAGAAATCATTCTCTCTTATCCCAAATAAACAGTCCATTACTGCAAAAAAAAAAAAAAAAAAAAAAGACCCCAAACTTCATCCACTGTTTGCCTGTTGTAAGCTTCTATCTGAGTCTGCTGCTAGGTGGAGCCTTTCAGAGAACAGTCATGATAAACTCCTCTCTGAAAGTATGACAGAGCATCATTAATGGTGTCAGAAATTGGTGTTTGCCCATGGGATTTGACTCAGATTCAGCCAGTTATTGTAGGTCATTCCCTCGGTCTTTTTTCTATCCACAATCCCTGCATTTCTTATAGACTTGGTGTCTTTCTCAGCTTGATTATACTTTGAGTAGAGAAAGGCTACTGATTTATTTGAGTTAATTTTATATCCAGCCACTTTGCTGAAGTTGTTTATCAGTTTTAGGAGTTCTCTAGTGGAATTTTGTGGTCAGTTAAGTTTACTATCATATCATCTGCAAATACTGATATTTTGACTTTTTCCTTTCCAATTTGTATCTGTTTGACTACTTTTTGCTCTCTGATTGCTCTAGCTAGGACTTCCAGTACTATATTGAATACATAGTGGGAGAGTGGGAAGTCTTCTATAGTCCCTGATTTTAGTGGGATTACTTCAAGCTTCTTACCATTTACTTTGATGTTGGCTACCAGTTTTCTGTATGTCCCGACCCACAAGACAGTCAACATGAACCCGGGATCATCTAGGAGATAATGGGGGACAAGAGATGCAAAAGCACAGACAGAAAGAGAAGAGGTCTGATCAAGCTGACAAATTTTTATTTTTCACATGCTAGTTTTATACAGGTAGAAGAAGGAAGCAGGGTACAGGGCTAAGAGACTTTCCACAATACTCTTTGCTCTGTGTACCAGGATGTTAGCTAGGTAAAAAGATCAGCAGGAAAAACAGAGCAGGATATGTTACTTAGCAACCTGACATCATGATCTAAATCTAGCAGTTCTAGCTAACTGATAAGTTTCCATACTGGTGGCCTGAGGGGCCTGGTGATTTCCCACACAAGCTAGATTATTGAAGCTGAAGTAACCTACTAATCTAAACTTAATTGTGTTTTATAATGGATAAACATCTCCCCCTTATTTCTTTACTTAGCAGACAGTAGGTCTGAGTACAACAGCCACAAGAATTGGAGCCTCAGTCTCAAGTTTTAAGTGGTACCTGTCTTAGGATCGACCTGGGGGTCTCTATCATCCTTACCCATCTCTGGGGTCCACTACTAGTCACCAGAGCCCCTGTCTTAGGTGGGCATGGGCCCAGGAAGTTGTTTGTCATCAAATGACCACTTGTCATTGTGAGGAAGTTACTTGTAGAGCCTTTTGCTGGGTCTCTCAACTTAGCTACTGACTGCAATGTAAATTTGGACCCTATTTTTTGGTCCATGGAACAAAGTCCCATCTTTTGGGTTGGGTGGAGATGGTTGATAGGAGCCCCAGCTCTGAAGCTTCTTCATCTATACCTAATTGATCTTGCATTGCTAGCCTATGATAATGTGCTTGAATTGGTTTTTCTGCAAACTTATCTATTTGATGCTTTATAAAGTTGGTTCATCTATTAAAGACCCAGGGGCCAATAAAAATAAGCAAAAGTAATCCTACAAGGGGACCTAAAATGCTAGGCAAGAGTGTGGACAGCCAAGGTGAGGTTGAGAACCAATTTTTATACCAATGCTTTTCTTTCTCTCTTTCTCTCTTTCTTTTTTCTAGGCCTTCTCTGACCTTTTGAATGCTTTCTTTAACCACTACTGCTTTATCTATGTAAAAACAGCACTCTTCCCTGAGGTCAGCACAAAGACCTTCCTGTTGGAGGAACAGGAGGTCAAGTTCTTACCTGATTTGTAAACCAAAGAAGAGAGGGAATCAGATAGGTCATTGATCTCCTGCTGGAGACGCTGGGTGTCCTCATTAATGGTCATCTGTAGTTCTCTGTATCTGGAATGTGAAAGTATGAGAGGGGAAATACTGCTCTGGTCCCTACGGCCCCTAGGCCAAAGAGAACAGATATAGTAATAGCCAAAATGGGTTCTCTCCTTTGTCTAAGCAGGGTAGGAGAGGTGTCTGAAGACTGGTCTCATAGATGGAAAAATTTATCAGAGTGGTAGTAAGTTAATTGGGGCACCATCTTAATGAGAATGCAAAAATCAGGGTCATCCTCATAGAAAGTAGAGGTGGTCAGGCCATCCAGGCAAATCCACCACATATCATTAGGAGGAATGACATAGGTGTGAATCTTGTCAGGGGTAAAGGTTTAATTGCAGAGGCGGGAATAGTCGGGAGGCGGCAGAAGGCAACACAGACCCTGAGGCCTGACACCTGTGATAGGGATATATTTTGCATCTTTGAGGGTTGCCACCGACATGCTTGGGAACTATTGGTATAAACAGAGTCACTGAAGACAAAAACAGCTTTATAAAAGGGTGGCTAACAGAGCCAGCAATCGTCTACCACATCAGGTGAAGTACCATTAAGGATCAGGTACTTCTGATTCACTAAGGTTATGATAAGGTTTTTGTGGGAGCTGAGAAAGGGGAAGGTAAGGGATAGTGGAAAAGTCAGTGGAAGGGATAGGTGAGCCTTGATAGATCTGGGGAAGGCTAAAAGTGAAATGACAGCAATCTTCAGGATATACGGGCATAGTAAAGAAGCAGTCTTTCAAATCAATAACAACCTTGAAGAAGTTATCGGGGATAGTGGCCAGAGATGGAAGCCTAAGTTGTAGGGCTCCTATGGGGATCATTGTCTTATTTGTTATCTTAAAGAAGTCTCCATTTGCCCAATTTTTTTTATGACAAAAATAGGAGTATTCCATGGGGAGGAAGAAAGTTCTATGTGTCCTTCAGTGAGCTGTCCCTGCCCTAACTCTCTGACTGCAGAAAGTTTCTCTTGAGTTATCGGACAGTGATGGGGGAAGGGCATCCTTCCAAGTGATTTTTTCAGCATAAGCCTGGGGGGCAGGAATGACAGTGGTCGCTAGGATAAATTTAGTCTGAGTAGCCTAGACCTTTTTAATCTAATTTTTGGTTGATTTGAAAGGGCTTTCAAATGCCCTGTGCCTGTCTACCCAATATTTGTCCAGGCAGGAATCCCTGGGACAGCATCTGTCTGGCAACTGCTTCATATGGGCTGGAACATAATAACGTCCATCTGGGACAGAACATCTATTCCCCACAGGCTGATAGGTAGGTCTGGGATAACATAGGGGGTGACTGTTCCAGAGTTGCCTTTTTGATCTGTCCAAGTCAGGGCCTGGGAGATAACCTTAGGGTTATTAGACTGACCAATACTCTGAAGGTTGGTGGTCGAGGCAGTAAGAGGCCAGGCCTTCAGCCAAAGTCTGGAGAAAATGACTGTGGCATCAGCCCCAGAGTCAGGCAGACCATTGAAGATTTTGCCATTTAATCTTAGAGTGAGCATGAGCTGGGAGGAGGGCATTTTTTGAGCCCAAAAGACATCTGTTATGCCTGTCTCACCAGGGTCTCTAGAATCTTTATGGTAGGGGTTCTGTAACTTGGGCCTGGGCTGGAGGAGGAGTTGGGCAATGGGTTGCTGAGGAGAGAGGTTTATAGCACCCTCTAATACTCTAGCTATTATTGTAATCTCCCCAGGATGTTCTGGGTCAATAGGAGTAGGTATCCCTTGAAATCTTTTGAGGGAGAAGGAAGCTATTCCAAGTATTAGTCCAAAAGTATTGTGGGGTAGGGGACCAAAAGTTCCTGTTGCCAGGGTATGAACTCCATCTTTGGGTCTCAATATTGTGCAGGAAGAGGAACAGAGGTTCAATCCTGGGCTTCCCTTAGTAGCAGGTCATAATTGGGTGCTTGGGTTTGGTTTTGGAGGTGGGACTGCTAGGGCAGAGGATACTGTGGCTGTTGCAGAGGCTGTTATTGTTGAAAGACAAACTTAAGTAGCCTGGGGACTGTCCAAGAGGTGGGGAGTGGGAAGTTTCCTGATTGGTGGGGTAGGGAAAGTGAATGACCCTGGTCTTGAATCTGCACTCATTTGTCCAATGATGTTCCCCATGACAACAAGGGCATAGGGTAGTCAGGGTAGTGCTACCCAATGGTCGTTGTCCCTGTGGCTCGGTCACGGGCTCTCTGTTAGGTCTGGGATAGGGACATTCTCATTGGAAATGTCCAGGGTGCTTACAACTGTAACAGGTCTTAGAGGAACTACCAACGCCAGCTTTCTGTAAGGCTGTGTTGATTGCAAGTCCTATGGCAAAATGTGGACCCACTCCTGCACAAAGGCAGACGTATTCAGCCAGGAATTTTGAACGGTGGTGTTTAAGGACTTTCTGGCAAGTGGGGTTAGCATTTTCAAAGGCAAGTTCTTTAATGAAGGGATTTTCTGGGTCTAGAGTGCCAAACTAGTGATCTGCTGCCTCAGTTAGGCAGTCGATGAAAGCACTATAAGGCTCACTCTCTCCTTGACAAATTTTGGTCACAGCCACAGAGGGTCCTGAATTAGGTGGCAGTTTTTTCCAGGCTTCCAGGCAGATCTGGCAAATTTGAGCCAACAAGACTGGGAAACATTTTATCTGATCCTCTATGGTATTGTAAGACTTGCTGAAGAGGGAGAACCTCACTCGAGTCCTAAGAATCGACGTGCACCCCACAAACCACTGAAGTCGGGACTTGATGCAATACAGCAGAAGGTTTTATTCAGGAACCAGCTAGCTGGGGCTCAATTTGTGCCTCACGCAGGAGGAGAGGAGAAGAGCCCCGAGCCTAAAATTACACAATCTAATAAAGGCAAAAATCACAAAACCTGGGGGGAGGGGGGGAGTAGGGGCTTTCCAAGGGGAGCACTTCTCTCGGGCTATTTCCAGGTGGTCAGGATATGGCACATCAGTAACTGGATTTATGTCCTTTATCTGGCACACACACACAGCTGCACTTCTCAGAGATATCTTGCAGGTTTCTACCCTCAGGGTCCATAAGTTTAGGTTCTCAGGCCCAAGTGAAGAAGGGCCAACTTAAAATTTTCCATCTTTACATTCCCCACTTTTTCTTTTAGTAAGTTCTAATCATTGAACTTCTGATTCTTCTCTAGACTTTAAGACCTGGTACTGTTGGTGGATCATCATTATCTGGACAGCACTTTTTCTCTCTGACAAAGCTAATGAGATGATTTAAAATGCAAGGTCCTAAAGTGAGGAGCAACAGAAGGATAATGAGGGGCCCCATGAGGGAGGAGAGAAGGGTGGTAAACCAAGGAGATTTGGGTTACCAACTCTCAAACCAACTCTGCCCTGTATCTCGGTCTCGATGTCTTCTGTCTAGTCCCTCTCTGAGTTTGTTCATGGAGTCTTTTATTACTGCTGAATCGTCTGCATAAAAGCAACATTCTTCTTAAAGAGCAGCACATAATCCTCCCTCTTTGAGGAATAGCAAGTCAAGTCCTCTCTTGTTTTGGAGCAACACTTCTGACAAAGAGGTCAAAGATTCTTCTAATTTGGAGATGGAGTGTTCGATGGCTCTGAGATCTTCAGTCATGGCTGTTCTAAGACTTTCATAGGAGTGGGGGATCTGTATCAAAGCTTCAGTGCCGGTTCCTACACCAGCCACTACCCCTATTCCTAGGAGGACTGCTAGGATCAGAGTAACAGGCTCTCATTTATATCTGGTCCAATGGTCAAACTCATCTACAAAGGAACTGTCATCATGATAAAGGAGTCTCGGCACCAGATGAACTAACACACAGAAATCTCGAGAGTGGTTAAAGACAGATGTAATACACAAGGGATGAGGCCTGTGTTACAGGCCCACCAGGCTTCAACTGGGGGTACCAAGTAGTAGTTAGACTCAGAACTATTGATAGTAGCTGTGTGATTACAAAGATGAGTCTTATCAGGGGAGCCTTACCTATACAAAGTCCAGACCCAGATACAGCAGACAAGGTCAACCTCTTACCATTTTGTCAGCTGCAAGAAATATCCATGACAATATTGTAGGACCTCGTAATACCTATCCCCTCATAGTAAGGGGAGAGGGGTTAGAGGCAAAACACAGCCAACAAGACTGGGTGGCCCCTGGATTGGAGGAATTTAGAAGCTGAAATGTTCCTTGTATCAGATTGAACATATGTTGGCTCATCCTTGGAAGGGGTGGAGATGTGGGATGTAGGGTGGCAGGACTAAGGGTAGGTGAAGAGGTGGCTAGGAGAGGTTTGGGAGCAGGTGGATGTCATGTGACTATATCAGTAGGCCCTAAGACAGGATTTGGGCCCACCACCACTGGAGTAGGGGTCTCAACCTTAAAGTCTACGGGAGAAAGGGATCCCAGGGTCCTGGCCAGAGACATAAAACCGGAGTCCCCACATATATCCTCTTGGCCATTCTTTTAATTCTTTTTACTTGTTTGTGAAGAGGATAACTATAGGGTTGAATGAGCCACTGTTGCAGGTACTCTGTTAGGTAGGAACATATCTCCTCCACTGAGGGCAGTGAGGGGGTTCAGAATGATTTTGGATACGGTTATTAAATCCCAAGAGGAGGTAGGCTTCCAATAGGTGGTTCCTGATATCTCGCAACCCCAAGCCTGGCAGTAATAACCTCTCTCTCTCTTCGGTGCTGAAGAGAGCCTGGAGGAGTTGCTGACAGTCGTCCCATGTGGGCTGATGAGAGAACATCAGAGACTCCACGAGACCTGTAAGTATTTGGGGGTCTCCTGATAAAGGTGGGTGGTTAGTTTTCCAGTTATACAGATCAGATGATGGAAAGGGCCAACATTGGAGTGGCTGCAGGGCAGGACCCTGGCCATCCTCTCCTGGCACTGGCAGGGTCCATAAGCCCACAGTGGCAGGGTCACAACCGGGTCAGAGATGGAATCAGGGGTGGCCGTCCGGTGGCTGCGAGTCCCCTGAGTGGGACCGTGAGCCGAGGGTTCCGGCTGCACTGTAGGGGGAGGTGCGGGAGGATACAGGGGCAGAGGATAGAGAAGGAGAAAATCCTCCTAAACCTCAGGATAGATTTTCTTCAGAGGAGCTTGTCGGGAGAGCTCCTCTGTGGAACTCTGGACCACCAAGACTTGGAAGCTTCACCCAGGGAGGAGGATTCTGTGATAAATCCTCCCAGACCATAATATAAGGATGCTGATCCGGATGTCCGTGTGGTCCCGCCTGAAAAACAATATCTTTGGCCAAATGGATGATGTCTAGGTCAAAAGTTCTGGTGGCCAGCCTGCATCAAAGTAGGCCATTCTGAGGCACAGTGTGTCTGCCATGGCCCTTTGTGGATTTCAGTGAAGATATTATGGGCCCTACGCTTAACTTCAGTCCAATGTTCAAGAGTCAAACTAAGGTGTCACAGTCCCATCGTCACTTGGAAAGTCAGATACAGAGAGAGAAATAAGAATATGAAAACAACACCAAACAGACAAA
The DNA here is from genome assembly GCF_963924665.1 of Micromys minutus. NCBI lineage: Eukaryota > Metazoa > Chordata > Mammalia > Rodentia > Muridae > Micromys > Micromys minutus. The sequence goes on along the minus strand of NC_137976.1, from coordinate 74,308,624 downwards.
AGCGACTGCACTTGCTAATCCACAGAAAACCAAATGTTTCAGACGGCACGAGCAGACCAGCAGGGCAGAGCCCCAAATCAGAAGAACCCAGTCCGATCCTCTTCAGAGGAGACCACCAAGTGTCCTTGGCTCTCTCTGTTCCTCCTGGGGCGTCTTCCAGGCAGCCTGGGGGTCTTCCTGGCATGTCTACCGACCACGGCTCGAGCGTTCTCACAAATGGTCAGGCGGCTGCAAATCAAACCTAAAGTATCCAAGGCAGAATGAACAAACAGGAAGAACTGACACACACATACACACACAGAAGGCGCCTTTCTTACCTCCAAGGTCGAGTTTGTGGGCAGAGAGTGGTCATCAGATCCCGGATGAGCCCCCAAATGTAAGATTCCCTGAAAAGGGAGAGCCTCACTTGAGTCATAAAAATCGACGTCCACCCCACAAATCACTGAAGTCGGAACTTGTTGCAATACAGCAGGAGGTTTTATTCAGGAACCAGCTGGCTGGGGCTCAACTCACACCTCATACAGGAGGACAGGAGAAGAGCCCTGAGCCTAAAATTACACAGGCTTATAAAGGCAAAAACCACAAAATCCGGGAGGGGAGGGGGAGTAGGAGCTTTCCAAGGGGAGCACTTCTCTCAAGCTATTTTCAGGTAGACAGGATATGGTCCACAAAACCCTGGAGGGCAGGGAAAGTAGGGACTTTCCAGGGGGAGCACTTCTCACGGGCTATTTCCCATGAAATAGGTGGTCAGGATATGGTCTATCAGTAACCAAATTTATGTCCTTTATCTGGCACACACACACACACACACACACACACACACACACACACACAGCTGCACTTCTCAGGGATGTCTTGCAGGTTTTCACCCTGGAGGCATTCCCTCAGGGTCCATAAGTTCAGGTTCTCAGGCCCAAGCGGAGAAGGGCCAACTTAAAATTTTCCATCTTTACAGTATTATAAGGGGACTCTCTCAAAATCTTTTTTGCTGTCCAAGACCGAGTCTCAGCATGCAAATGGTTTTTGACTTCGATTTCATTAGCCGCTATAGCCATCTCAGATTTCCATATTACATAATTGCCTCCCAATAAGGCCACTCTGGTGAGCTGAGGACACTCTTTTGGCATGAGCCAGACTTCTGTAAGTGACTCTGGGAGAGTGAGAGTAAAGGGAGCCACAGGGTCACAGGTCACCACTGATTTCAGTTTCTCTAGGACTTTAATGTCTAGAGATTATATAAATATATGGAGACTGGCGGGCCAGACAAGCAGCTTGGGGGTTATCCATTGTGCTCTGCTCGGGTGGGTTATCTGGTGCAGCAGCCTCTGTGGTAGTTTCTAAGTCCTGACTATTGGGTGAGGTTTCTTTTGTCTCTTCTTCCTCATCACATGTCTCTAGGTTCTGCGCTTCTAGAGGGGCAGTTGTCTCAGGAAGAAATGTAGCCCTGCTACTGAGGGTTAGAAGGAAGGCAAAACATTTGGGTTTTTCTTTTTAAGTTTTTTTTTTTTTTTCTCTCCTGTTCTCAAAGGGGAACCTGGGAGGGAGATCAGATCATCTAATTGTGAGTCTAACTCTTTGAGAGCCATGAGAAGTTGGATCTGTTCTTGCCTGGTGGCAACCATGCAGCAAAGTAAAACCAAATTTGTTGTTAGTTGCCAGCAAGTGGCAGAAATTGGCAGGGATTCACATAGTATTAAAAGTTCCATATTGGGGAGGTGGATTGAACGGTGGGAAGAATAAATCATCCCTGACTAGAGAGGCTGTAACAAAGGCAATTGTAGCCACCTTGGGCTGTAGCAATCAAACTCATAGACAGAAGCCTCTTCCTCTAGGCCTGCCTCATCTCTAGGAGAAAGAACATTGAGCCCTAGACCCAGTGTGATGTCTCTAATGTAGGGGTACAATCGTCTGATAGATGGCTTGGATTGATTAGTCAAGTGAGTGGGGGCTGTGCGGGGTCTGTCAGGCTGTGTAGCTAATGTTCCCTCCTCTATGTCAATAATCACAGAGGCGTGAGGAGACCCGGGCAGGTTGCCATTTTTTCTTTGTTACTAAAGGGGGACAGGAAGCAGTCTCCCTGAGGGACTTCATCCCTCTGACACAAACTGTTGTAAGTCTGGCCACTCTGGGGTAGTCCTAAGTATGTCATTAATAAGATTGCAATAACTGAAGGCAGTGACTGGGGTCTTTGGGGGGCCAAAAGTGGAATAGTAATCTTTAAAACAGTTGCCAGCTCTCTGCCAGGTTCTCTCATCAATGGTCCCTTCTTGAGGGAACCAAAGACATATGTCGCCAACAACATCTAAAAATTTCTTAAAGTCTTTTTTCTTAACCTAGTTCCTTGGGTCTTGGGAGACTCCTTAAGTCCCAAAATGAAAAGGGCCTTTTGAGAGAATGCTTGTCCCATCACTTTACCTTTGAGGATCTGCACCACAAATGTGTTCTCCGAGCCAAACTACCAAACTCGTGTAGTCGTGCACTTTCTTTCTGGAACAATGCAGAAGGTCCTCCTCACTGGATTGTGGCATTCTCTCCAGAGAGACCCCAGACAGCCCCACATTGGGCACAAATTGTCCCGACCTGCAGGACAGTCAACGGGAACCTGGGACCATCTAGGAGAGAATGAGAGACAAGAGATGCAAAAGAACAGACAGAAAGACAGGTCTGATCAAGCTGACAAATTTTTATTTTTCACATACTAGTTTAACACAGGTAGAAGAAAGTAGGGCAAGGGGCTAAGAGACTTTCCACAATATGCTTTGTTCTGTGTAGCGGGATGTTGGCTAGGGAAAAACAAAGGTCAGCAGGAAAAACAGAGCAGGATATGTTACTCAGCAACCTGACCTCATGATCTAAATCTAGCAGTTCTAGCTAACTGGTAAGTTCCCATACAGGCGGCCTGAGGGGCCTGGTGGTTTTTCACACAAGCTAGATCATTGAAGCTGAAGTAACCTACTAATCTAACTTAATTCTATTTTTATAATGAATGACTCACTGCAGATTTATTATGCTTTTACTATGGTTAAGTATGGGCCTTGAGTTCCTTATTTTTAAGACTTTTAACATGAAGGGGTGTTGAATTTGTCAAATGCTTTCTCAGCATCTAATGAGATGATCATACGTTGTTGTTGGTTTGTTTTGTTTTTTTTTTAGTTTGTTTATATAGTGGATTACATTTATGGATTTTTCATATATTGAACCATCCTACATCCTTTCCATGTGGTCCACTAGGCGGCTAGTTACCATGCCTGACACACACACATCTCAATCCTTTGGCCTCACACCAGATCTGCAGGCTTCAGCTTCCTCTCAGCCTTTGCTTTCACACACTGTCCTCCACAACCCAGGAAAATCATGACTCAATAATCAATAATCTAGCATTAAAATTTATGTTAAATTCTCAGTTCACAATAAATCCACACAATAAGCTTACATCCAGCTGACAAAGATATAAACCACCCACCTAGATAAGATAAATTGACCTATTGAAATCTATCTCTTAGGGAGTATACTTAACTACCTATGGTTACTCAGAGTTGAGTGAACGAATAGGTCATCTTTGTCTTCCATGTTGGGTCTCCCTTCTCCTTCTCCTCTCCTCCCTAGACATTTTCCCCACCTACTCTTTCTTCTTATGTAAAGATAGGCTTCACCTTATCTTGGACCTGCCTTGTACCATAATGACATCATCCTACAATCCCATGTATCCTATAAGATTATCATGGACTAAGACTGGTCTTCAATAACAATAAAAACAACAGAAAGCCTACATACACATGGAAGGTGAACAATGCTTAACTCAATGATAATTTGGTCAAAGAAGAAAAAAAAGAAAGAAATTGAAGACTTTTTAGAATTTAATGAAAATGAAGGCACAACATAACGAAATTTATGGATCACAATGAGAGCAGTGCTAAAAGGAAAACTCATAGCTCTGAGCACCTCCAAATATAAACTGGAGAGAGCATACACTATCAGCTTGACAGCACACCTAAAAGCTTTAGAACAAAAAGGAGTAAATACACCCAGGAGGAATAGACAGCAGGAAATAATCAAACTAAGGGATGAAATTATCCAAATAGAAAAAAAAAATGAACTATACAAAGAACCAGCAAAACCAGGAGCTGGTTCTTTGAGAAAATCAGCAAGATGGATAAACTCTTACCTAGACTAACCAGAGAATATAGAGACAGTATTCAAATTAACAAAATAAGAAATGAAAAGGAAGACATGGCAACAGACACTAAAGAAACTCAAAAAATCCCTTCCCTCTCCCATTTGATTCCATGAAGGTGATCCCTCTCTCAACTACTCCCTCCCACCTCAGCACCTTGGCTTTCCTCTACACTGGGTAAACAAGCCTTCCCTGGACCAAAGACCTCTCCTCCCATCTATGTCAGAAAATGCTATTCTCTGCATAATATGAAACTGGGGCCATGGGTCTCTCCATTGGGAACTCATTGCTTGGTGTTTTAGGCCCTAGGAGCTGTGGTGGGTTTGGTTAGTTGATCATTTTGTTTTTCCCATGGGGCTGAAGACCCTTTCGGTTCCTTCAGTCCTGTCTCTAGCTCCCTCAATGGGGTCCTCGTGTTCAGTCTGATGGTTAGCTGGAAGCATCCTCCTCTGTATCAGTATGGCTCTGGCAGAGCCTTGAGAAGGCATCCATGTCAGGTTCTTGCCAGTAAACACTACTTGGAATTAGCAATAGTGTTTGGGTTTATTGGCTGGATATAGGGTGGATCCCCAAATGAGGCAGTCTCTTTTCTTCAATCCCTGCTCATCTATTTTGGAATCTCATTATGTCCCTTTATTTTCTCCCAAGAACATTCTGTTCTTGCTTCTAAGAAGAACTGAGGCATCCATATTCTGGCCTTCCTTCTCTTTGAGCTTTATAAAATCTGTGGATGGTTTCTTGGATATTCTAAGCTTTTGAAGCTAGTACCCACTTATAAGTAATATGATGAGTGTTCTTTGTGAGTAGAATACCTCACTCTGGATGATAGCTTCAAGTTCCATCCATTTTCCTAGGAATTTCGTGAAATCGTTGTTTTTAATAGCTGAATATTACTCCAATGTTTATATGTACCATATTTCTGTATCCATTCTTCGGTTGAAGGACATCTGGATTCTATCCAGCTTCTGGCTATTATAAATAAGGCTGCTATGAACATGATTCAAGTGTTCTTTTCAAATGTTGCAGCATCTTTGGGGTATATGCCCAAGAGTGTAATTCCTGGGTCTTCAGGTAGTACTATGTCCAATTTTCTGAGAAACCGCCAGAATAATTTCCAGAGTGGTTGTACCAGCATGCAACCCCACCAAGAGTGGAGGAATGTTTCTCTTTCTCCGCATCCTCACCAGCATCTGCTGTCATCTGAGTTTTTGAACTTAGCCATTCTGACTGGTGTGAAGTAGAATCTCAGGGTTGTTTTGATTTGCACTTCCCTGATGACTAGGGATGTTGAGCATTTTTTAGGTGCTTCTCAGCCATCAATATTCCTCAGCTGAGAATTCTTTGTTTATCTCTGTACCCCATTTTTAATAGGATTATTTGATTCTCTAGAGTCTAGCTTCTTGATTTTTTATATGTATTGGATACTAACTCTCTATCAGATGTAGGATTGGTAAAGATCCTTTCCCAATCTGGTCGCTGCCATTTTGTTTTCTTGACAGTTTCCTTAGCCTACAAAAAACATTGCAATTTTTTTTGTCAGTGCTTGGCTTTTTTATTTTCCCAAAGGATTGATAGTGTGCATTAAGGTCTTACAGTTACAATGAGCAAAAACTACATGTAAAACAGAGTGTAACTCAGAATTAGTCAAAGTTTTCTTGGTGTATAAGGATTGAGCATAATGTTTTGTTTTTGTTTTTTTTTTCTCAAACTTCACGCAGTCTATGAGTTATTTCTGAGGTGTTCAGAGCTTTCTGGGGTTAGTATGCCATTATCAGTGACTGCATATTATGTCTGTTTTTTGTGACTGAGTTATCTCACTCAGGATGATATTCTCTAGATGCAGCCATTTTCTTAAGAATTTGGTTAAGTCATTGTTTCTGGTAGCTGAGTAGTACTCCATTGTGTAAATGTACCACAATTTTTGTATCCATTTATCTACTGAAGGACATCTGGGTTCTTTACAGCTTCTGGCTATTATAAATAGAACTGCTATGAACATTGTGGTGCATGCATCTTTGTTGTATATTGGAGTGTCTCTGGGGTATATGCCCAGAAGAGGAATAGCTGGATCTTCAGGTAGTATTATGTCCAATTTTCTGAGTAATAGATCAACTGATTTCTGGAGTGGTTGTATCAGTTTACAATCCCACAAACAGTGGAGGAGGGTTCCTCTTTCTCCACAACCTCGCCAGCATCTGCTGTCATCTGAGTTTTGGATCTTGGCCAATCTGACTGGTGTGAGGTGGAATCTCAGGGTTGTTTTGATTTGCCTTTCCCTGGTGGCTAAAAATTTTGAGCCCTTCTTTAGATGTTTCTCACCCATTCTATATTCCTCAATTGAGAATGTTTTGTTTAGCTCTGTACCCCATTTTTTAATAGGGTTGTTTGATTCTCTGGTGTCTAGCTTTTTGAGTTCTTTGATTACCTTGGATATTAGGCCTCTATCTGATGTGGGGTTGGTAAAGATTTTTTCCTAATCTGTTGGCTGCCATTTTGTTTTCTTGACAATGTCCTTAACCCTACAGAAACTTTGCAATTTCATTAAGTCCCATTTGTTAATCTTTGACCTTAGAGGACGAGCCTTTGGTGTTTTCTTCAGGAAATTTTCCCTGTGCCTATGTGTTCTAAGGTTTTCCCTACTTTCTCATCTAATAGTTTCAGTGTACCTGGTTTAATGTGGAGATCTTTGATCCACTTACACTTGAGCTTTGTACAAGGAGATAAGAAAGGGTCTATTTTCATTCTTCTGCATGCTGAGTGCCAGTTGGACCAACACTTTTTTGAATAGGCTGTCCTTTTTCCATTAAATGTTTACAGCTCCTTTGTCAAAAATCAGGTGCCCATATACATGAGGGCTCATTTCTGGATCTTCTATTCTATTTTATTATTCCACGTGCCTATTTTTGTACCAGTACCATGTAGTTTTTAGCACAATTGCCTTGTAATATAGCTTGAGGTCAAAGATAGTGATTCCCGCAGATGTTTTCTTGTTGTTGAGGATAAATTTTGCTATTCTAGGTCTTTTGTTATTCCAAATGAAAATTCACATTGCTCTTTCCAACTCAATGAAGAACTGGCTTGGAATTTTGATGGGGATTGCATTGAATCTGTAGATTGCCTTGGTAAGATGGCCATTTTTAAAATGTTGATCTTTCCAATCCATGAGCATGGGAGATCTTTCCATTTTCTGAGATCTTCCTCAATTTCCTTTTTTAGAGGTTTGAAGTTCTTTGTCATACAGGTTCTTCACTTGCTTGGTTAGAGTCACACCAAGGTATTTCATAGTTTTTGTGACTATTGTGAAGGGTATCTTTTCACTAATTTCTTTCTCCACATGTTTGTCCTTTGAGTAGAGGAAGGCTACTGATTTGTTTGAGTTAATTTTGTATCCAGCCACTTTGCTGAACTTGTTTATCAGCTGTTGAAGTTCTCTGGTGGAATTTGTGAGGTCGCTTAAGTACACTATCATGTCATCTGCAAATAGTGATGTTTTTACTTCTTCCTTTCCAATTTGTATCCCTTTGATTTCCTTTTGCTGTCTAATTGCTCTGGCCAGGACTTCCAGTACTATGTTGAATAGGTAGGGTGAGACCAGGAACAGCAGTGAGCCAGCAGTGGTCCAGCAGACATCCAGGGACAAAGGGCTGGAACAGCAGTGAGCCAGCAGTGGTCCAGCAGACATCCAGGGACACAGGACTGGAACAGCAGTGAGCCAGCAGTAGTCCAGCAGACATCCAGGGACACAGGACTGGCAAGGAGGCATTCTGACTAGCTGGGGTTTAGAGAGAACTCTGCCGAGCGCGCAAAAAGTGTGGTTCCCCCGGTTCCCCCTCCCTGCCCCAGCTTGGTTCAGGGAACCAGTAACCTGGCTTCAGGCTATTCCCAGCTGGACAACACTGAGTACAGAATGCGCACTCAGACCATCTGCCACCAGGAACAGCAGAGACCCACCGGTGAGCCAGAGGTGAGCCAGCGGTGATCCAGGGACATAAGACTGACAACAAGATGGCAAGAGGAAAGGGAAAAAACGTACCACAGAAAAACCAAGACAACCTGGCAACCCCAGTACCCAGCTCTCCCATCAGAGCAAATAACGGAATGTCAAACACACCTGAAAAAAAAAAGACAGAGACCTAAAATCATACCTCAAGATGATGATAGAGATCCTTAAACAAGAACGGGGGGGGGGGGACATAATGAATTAGAAGCTTTTAAAGAAGAAACAAGAAAACACTCAAAAAACTCAAAGAACTAGAGGAAAACAGAACCAAAGAGATGAAGGAATGGAAGAAGGAATTTAAAACCGAAATTGACACAATAAAGAAAACACTAAAAGAGATAACCCTACAGGTAGAACACCTAAAAAAGAAATCAGGAGTCACAGATGCAAGCATTTCCAATAGACTACAAGAGATGGAGGAGAGAATTTCGGTGGCCGAAGACAACATTGAAAACATAGACAAAACAGTCAGAGAAAATGCAAAAACCAAAAAGCTCCTAACCCAAAATGTCCAGGAGATCCAGGACACAATGAGAAGACCAAACCTAAGGATAATAGGAATAGAAGAGGGAGAAGAATATCAACTAAGAGGCACAGTAAATATCTTCAACAAAATCCTGGAAGAAAATTCCCTACCCTTAAGAATGAGATGACCACGAGCATAAAAGAAGCCTACAGAACTCCAAACAGGTTGGACCAGAAAAGAAATTCCTCCAGACACATAATAGTCAAAACACCAAGTGCCCAAAGCAAAGAAAGAATACTAAAAGCAGTAAGGGAAAAAAGTCATGTAACATATAAAGGCAGACCAATCAGAATCACACCCGATTTCTCAACAGAGACTATGAAAGCTAGAAGAGCCTGGACAGACATCATGCAGACTCCAAGAGAGCACAAGTGCCAGCCCAAGCTGCTATACCCAGCAAAACTATCAATCACCATAGATGGAGAGATGATAATATTTCAACACAAAACTAAATTTACACAATATCTGACTACAAAACCAGCACTACAACGAATTATAGGTAGAAAACCCAATACAATGAGAAGAACTACATCCTACTAAAACAAGACAACTCCCAAGCAAGGAAAACAAAAGGAGAAAGAGACACAGGCACAATTCAATCTACAAAAGCAATAATAGCAGGAAACAGCAACCACTATACCTGGATATCTATTAACATAAATTGACTCAACTCCCCAATAAAAAGATATAAGTTATCAGACTGGATACATAAACAAAACCCAGCATTTTTCTGCATACAAGAAACTCATCCCAGAGACAAAGACAGACACTATCTCAGAGTAAAAGGTTGGGGAAAAAAACTTCAAAGCAAATGGTCCCAAGAAGCAAGCTAGAATGGCTATTCTAATATCGAATAAAGTAAATTTCCAACCAAAAGTTATCAAAAAATAAATAAATAAGGAAGGACACTTTTTGCTCATTACAGGGGAAATCTGTCAGGAGGAACTCTCAAACCTTAACATATATGCTCTGAATACAAAAGCACCCACATTCATAAAAGAAACCCTACTAAAGCTCAAAAATACATTTCACCCCACACAATAATAGTGGGAGACTTTAATACCCCACTCTCACCAATGGACAGATCATGGAAACAGGAACTGAAGAGGACACTGCAAACTAGCAGAGACTATGAACCAACTGGAATTAATAGACATCTACAGAACATATCATCCTAAAACATAAGAATACACCTTGTTCTCAGAACCTCATGGCACCTTCTCGAAAATTGACCACATAATTGGACACAGAACAAGCCTCAATCGATATAAGAAGATTGAAATACTCCCATGCATCCTCTCAGATCACCATGGTCTAAGGCTGGTCTTTAACAACAACAAAGACAACAAAAAGCCCATATACACATGGAAACTAAACACTGCTCTATTAAACGATAGCAGGGTCAAAGAAGAAATAAAGAAAGAAATTAAAGATTTTCTAGAATTCAATGAAAATGAAAACACGACATACCCAAACCTATGGGATGCAATGAAAGCAGTACTGAGAGGAAAACTCATAGTTCTGAGTGCTTCCAAAAAGGAGAGAGCATACACTAGCATCCTGACAGCACAGTTGAAAGCTCTAGAACAATAGGAAGAAGATACACCAAAGAGGAGTAGATGGCAAGATATAATCAAACTTAGGGCAGAAATAGACTAAATAGAAACACAATTCACCATCCAAAGAATCAACAAAACCAAGAGCTGGTTCTTTGAGACAATTAACAAGATTGATAAACCCTTAGCCAGACTAACTTGAGGGCAAAGAGAGAGTATCCAAATTAACAAAATCAGAAAGAAAAGTGGAGAAATAATGAGTAAAACTGAGGAAATTCAAGAAATCATCAGATCCTACTACAAAAGCCTATACTCAACAAAGCTGGAAAATCTGGAGGAAATGGATGAATTCCTAGACAGATACAAGATACTAAAGTTAAACCAGGACCAGGTAAACCATCTAAATAAACCCATTACACCTATAGAAATAGAAGCAGTTATCAAAAGCCTCCCAACCAAAAAAAGCCCAGGTCCAGATGGGTTCAGTGCAGAATTTTATCAGACATTTATTGATGGTATAATACCAATACTCGCCAAACTATTCCACAAAATAGAATCAGATGGAACACTACCTAACTCATTTTCTGAGGCTACAATAACCCTTGTTCCTAAACCACACAAAGACCCTAGAAGGATAGAAAACTTCAGACCTATCTCACTTATGAACATTGATGCAAAAATACTCAACAAAATTCTTGCAAACAGAATCCAAGAACACATCAAAATGATCATTCATCATGACCAAGTAGGCTTCATCCCTGGGATGCAGGGATGGTTTAATATAAGGAAATCCATCAATGTAATCCACCATATAAACAAACTCAAAGAACAAAACCATGGTTATCTCACTAGATGCTGAGAAAGCATTGGACAAAATCCAATACCACTTCATGTTAAAAGTCTTGGGAAGAACAGGAATCCAACGCCCATACGTAAAAATAATAAAAGCAATATACAGCAAACCAACAGCCAACATCAAAATAAATGATGGGAAACTTGAAGCAATTCCACTAAAATCAGGGACTCAGCAAGGCTGTCCACTCTCCCCCTACTTATTCAAGAAAGTACTGGAAGTCCTGGCCGGAGCAATTAGACAGCAAAAGGAAATCAAAGGGATACAAATTAGAAAGGAAGAAGTAAATACATCACTATTTGCAGATGACATGATATTGTACTTAAGCGACCTCTCAAATTCCACCAGAGAACTTCAACAGCTGATAAACAAGTTCAGCAAAGTGGCTGGATATAAAATTAACTCAAACAAATCAGTAGCCTTCCTCTACTCAAAGGACAAACATGTGGAGAAAGAAATTAGTGAAAAGATACCCTTCTGGATTTTTGTATTGTTTGGAATAAATTTCACTAAGGTGAATGTAGAACAGACTTTACATTTTTTCCTTTTAAAGTTCTCAGGAGATAATGACTAGGATTAGGAGCTCTCAACAGCCAGAAAACGTTATTGCTACATCCAATCCAAGAGATAGCTGAACAGAGGACAGAAAGGACAAAGTACCTAGTGAATACCCCTCTGAAGTCATCGTGAAAAAGTGAAGTCATTTTCTAGTGTTTCAGCATTTTCACTAAATGGTGTGAGCACTTCCTGGCAGATGGAAGATATAAAGGAAAGGCGAGTTTGCCAGAACGAAGAAAACATAAAAAACTAGTAGGTAGAAACTGAGATGAAAGACTGCGTGGTTTAAAGGAAAGTATATGGAAACTTTTAATCCTCATTGCTTTCCACATGACATGCTTTATGGAATCTTTTGAACTGATTAAAAACGATGAATGGGAAAAGAAAACCTGCTAAAGTCCTTTGGAATTTACACGTTTCTTATTCTACTACAAGGAAGCATTATTGGGTACAAATGTGTTTGTGGGTGCACGTGAACAGTATATATATATATATATATATATCCGGATCATGTTGTGCTGTGTACAGGTCTTTACAATTCTTCCTGAAGGTTAAAACAGTTCATTAGAATTCAAAGTGTATAATCATCTGTAAGTTGGCACTTGTTAGGTTCTTGGCAGCATTAATGACTGGCATGTTTTATTGCAGCCCAGTCCCAGTCAGAGTTTGCCAACTTGTTACAACAGAAGTCCAGCCATAGGTGGGTAGAGTGTAGGAAAAACAGTGCCGTGTTTCTCAATTGGAGACCCTCAAATAAGTGAAGTTACTAGCTATTGGATAAACATCACTCAAAAGCAGTTTCTTGGCTTCCACAGCAGGCAACTTTCCTTTTAAATTCTCTGTTTCTGTCTTCCCTCCACCCTTTCGCAGCATCTACATTTGCAGGTGAGTCTGCATTAGGATCTGCCAGCATAGAAATGACACTAATCATGATGGTTTCCACAGTATGGATAGGCAGCCAGCGTTCCTCTGGCTTCTCATAACCATATTTATCCTCCCCGGGCTCATGACGAATAGAAATGCAAACATCACCATTTTTACCAACATTTGGGTGACAAATCTCTGTAATGAATTTTATCTTAGGAGGCCGGAGGAGTCAATCTTTAGGGAAAGTGAGATGAGCCTTAAAAACACCACCTTTATAAAGTACATCTGGAGGACCAGTAATAAGGACTTCCCAATGATAGAGATCGTTGTCGTCTCTTAACAGCTGCTGAAGAGCATTCCACCTGGTTTCTGTTGAGTTCTGCCAGCTGTCTTCGCAGTAGCAGCGCCTACTGCAGCTCCCGCATCTTCCCAACAAGAGCCCGGGCTGCTACCGGGACTTCGACAGACTGGGGACACGCTCTGGCCGTGGCTGGAGCTAGGTGTGTTGGAGAACCCGGGGCCCCGCGCCTGGAGTGCCTGGATCACCTGGAGCATCTGGAGCGCCTGGATCACCTGGAGCACCTGAAGCGCCTGGATCACCTGGAGCACCTGAAGCGCCTGGATCACCTGGAGCACCTGAAGCGCCTGGATCACCTGGAGCACCTGAAGCGCCAGGATCACCTGGAGCACCTGGAGTGCCTGGATCACCTGGAGCACCTGGAGCGCCTGGATCACCTGGAGCACCTGAAGCGCCTGGATCACCTGGAGCACCTGAAGCGCCTGGATCACCTGGAGCACCTGGAGCGCCTGGAGCACCGAAGTCGCCGGAGGCCGGTCCTGGGAGACCCGAGAAGCACCTCACCACTCCGCTCTCTTCTCAGCGCCTCACGCCCGAAAGGAGGGACAGTTTAGAATTTTAAGTATAAAATGTGAATAAGAAAAAAGGAAGGGACGTTTGGATTACATGATACCCTCCAGGCTTCAAGCAACCGCTTTGTATTTATTTACCAAATGTGTCCTATGAACAAAATTGAATACTGTAGAAACTAAGTGGACACGCTAAGAGTGGAAGATCTTGAATGCAGTCACTTTTGGAAAGAAGAGAACTGACTTATGCACTCTTTAAGCCTCTGTTCTATCCATGGATGACGACTAAAAATAAGATACTGTTGAACTCGTAGTTATTGAACTTAAGTTAAAACAACCATATTTTCTGGTACCCTTTTCTCTAGCTGGCATGTTTTTGGGTTTTTTGTTGTTGTTTTTTTGTTTTGTTTTTTGTTGTTGTTTTTTTGTTTTTGTTGTTGTTGTTGTTTTAGATATGGAAGGCTGGAGACTCACGTTTCTGGGACACTACTGCCATCATGCGGAAAGAACTTCAAAACTGGCATCTTTAAGCCTCTTTCCCATGATTCCTAGCAAGAAGTACCTGAGCTTATTATCAAGGCTTTCGTGACTTCGCTCAAAGACTAAGGAGAGACATGGAACTGGTGTGACTTCTCATTTTACACCTAGAAAGTGAGTTACATAGAGTAGACAGGCCCTTGCCAGGACACTCAGGAAGTTGCGTAGTGGGACCTGCGGTCTTCCCACTGTGAGTCTTGAGGACTCCTGTTAAACACTAGCACTGACACTCTGGGGCTCCTGTTTCCTGTCCCGGTCTCGTGGAACAAGAATTAGAGAGGGCTTTGGATTAATTATCACTATGCTAAGCACTTTGGTCCCCTCATGGCTTCTGAGTCCACTTCACCGGGCTGTGCCTTCAGTGCCTTCTCTTTTAAAGAAGGCACTAATAGCCCGATGGCCAGGTCTTCCATTTGCCTCCCTCAGCCCGTAGCCATCTCACTCCAAGGCTTCCTCATGATGTCTCATTGTCTTCTGAATGTGGGACTCGGAATCCATCCTATGTGCAGACACCAAATCCCAGCACTACCGCTGATGGCATGCGCTCCCGGACAGGAGCCTACCCTGGCTGTCCTCTAGAGGCTCTGCTGACCTGACTCTAGAAGTCTGCCCAACACTGGGAAAGCTGCAGGCGCAAGGTGTACTGTCTCCTTTGTGTTTTTATTAAGAGACTGTGTTGCAGTTTGGTCTGAGCTATGTATTGTAATGCTAAATTCTGTATAGCAAAGTCCGGCTTCCTCGAGACACCTTATACTCAAGGGTGCCCGCTTTTATTGTGCAAATCTGGCTCTTTAACTTACAGCTATTGGTTGAACAAAGATATGGATTTGGAGACCTTGAGTCACTGTGCCTATGAAAAGCCTAGGCACTGGCAAAATAGTACACGCCTTGGATTCCAAGACAGTGAAGGAAGCGGATCTCAGAGCTCAAGGTCACTGTGTGATAAAGCAAGTTTTAGATCTAGGGGTGGTGGTACACCTTTAATCTGAGCCCCACCTTCTGCTGGAGGCCTATATAAGGACATTGCAAGAAGGAAGACTCTCATCTTCAACCACTTGCACTTCCTTGCCAGCACATCTGTTGAAACACATTTTTACAGAAGGCGGACAAAAAATCCTGAAAGCAATGCTGAGCAGAAAACTGATAAAGGGATTCCCATTTTATTCTTTATGTTGTGTTAATAAAATCAATATGATATGGCATAAAACAAACATAGGGACCAGTGGAAGATCCAAACGTAAGTACACACAACTTGAGCCATCTAAAATTTGACAAAGAGACCAAAAACATACACTGACAAAAAAGAAAAAAAAAAGAAAGCATCTTAAACAGATGGCTCTGAGAAAACTGGATGTGCACATGTGGAAGAATGAAATTAGAACTGTGTCTATCGCCTTACACAGAAGCTAACCCCTCAATGAATCTGCTGGGAGAACCCGTGGACAGACCCTGCATGACTGAGTTGTACGGCAGGACTTTCTGAATAGGGTGCACTTGCCTAAGAATTGAGGCCAAACATTGGTAAGTAGGAAGCCATAAAACTGGGAAGCCTGTGCACAGCTGAAGGAACAACTGGGCAAATAGAAGGACACACAGTGACATCTGGCAAAGGATTAATTTCCAAAATATACAAATAGCTCAAAAAAGAATTTAAAACAAATTATTTTAAAATGGGATAGATGTGTGTGTGTGTGTGTGTGTGTGTGTGTGTGTGTGTGTGTGTACAGATTTCTCAAAGAAAAGTAAAAGTGGCTAAGTAATATTACAAAACAAGCTCCTTAGCGATGGAAGCTGCTCACTCCCTCTGCTCACGTTTTCTTTATTGCTTCTATTTCTGTTTTAAGGTCTTGAACAGTCTTTTTGTGTGTGTGTGTGTGTGTTTTTTTTTTTTTTCAGTTTTCTTCAACTGTATTTTTTCTTGTATTTTTTTCTCCAATTGTTGGTTTGTATTTCCTTAGTTTTCTTTGAGGAATTTATTCATTTTCTCTATAAGGACTCGATCATCTTCATATTGTTGATTTTCAGGCCTTTTGCCTGTGTTTCAGCTCTGCTGCTGCTGTGGTAAGGTAGCTGGTCTCCAGGGGAGACGTAGAGTCTTGGCTGTTGATTGTGCACTTCCCCCTGGAGGCTAGGCATCTGGGTTTGGGCATTTGGGTGGTTATGGGTCTAGGTTCTAATGTCAACAAAACAACCAACAACAAATGCCATCAAGGCTATGAAAAAAAAGAAGCACCCGTTAATGAAAATGTGGTATATATACTGTGCTGTGGTTTGTATATGCTTGGCCCCAGGAGTGGCACTATTAGAGGGTGTGGTCCTGTTGGGGGTGTCACTGTGGGTGTGGTTTTAAGACCCTCATCCTAGCTGTCTGGAAGCCAGTATTCTGCTAGCAGCCTTCATTTGAAGATGTAGAACTCTCAGCTCCTCCTGCACCATGCCTGTCTGACGTTGCCAAGTTCCCACCTTGATGATAATGGACGGAACCTCTGAACCTGTGAGCAGCCCCAATTAACTGTTGTCCTTATAAGAGTTGCTGTGGTCACGTTTATCTGTTCACAGCAGTAAAGCCCTAAGACACACAGGCTGCCTTAAGTTGTAAAGTAATTGCCTCTTGTCTATATCAAACAAACAAGAGGCATAATAAAATCTCAAACCAACAAAAGTCAAACATTTTTTATTTATTTTATTGTTTCTGTAAGCATGTGTTTGTGTGTGCATGTATGTGTGTGTGTGTGTGTGTGTGTGTACACATGGGTGTGTTGGTCAGAGATTGACTTTTGGGAATCAGTTCTTTCTTTTTACCTAAGGCTCCTGAGACTGAACTCAGATCTTCTAGGTTTCGTAGCAGATGCCTTTACCCCATTGAACCAACCCACCAATCTCCAAAGTCAAACTTTAAATGTTCTAATTAGTGTAACAAGGTTTGTGCTCATAAGAACCGTTTGAGTTTTCTACTCTTGTCACCCAGATTTCTAGAGTCTGCATAGGAAGAATTACTATTTAGAACAGTAGGTTCCCTCAACTCTGAACCATCTCTCCAACCTCAGATGGTAGCATTATAAACAACTCCCCCTAAGTAAGAGCAACAGTAGTGACAGAGTCTCCACTGCCACAGAGATTGCTGTCTTTACTGATCTGATTAAAGGACGGGCTATTGTAGCAAAGATCAGTCCCCTCATCTATTCACTTACTTACTTATTTTCTGTGTCACCTCAATCAATCCTTATTAACACTGTCATAGACATCTGGGGGAGACATGGGGCTCTGTGCCCCACTCTAGATATTCGTTCTTCTCTCCTTTACTCATATCCCTCCCTTTTCTGAGCCCCATCGCATTGAGAGCACACCCACTTATTAGGGCTGAACAGCCACAGTCATGACTTGAAGGGTCTAGTTTTGCCATGTAAACTCAGTTTAAATATTTTCTCTCAGCTGCCTTCCTCTGTCTATCTATCTATGTATCTCTGTATCTAGCTATGGACCTTTAGAGCCTTTTGCCATTTGATACAGTACATTTCAAATTCATACACCAAAGTTCAGTCTCCAGGTACCCTAGTCTCCGAGTACTCCAAGGATCCTGCATCTGGATTCCAGGAGTCCTCTGGTTTTCTGCCTCTGGTTTTCTCGCTCTGGCTTGGTCTTCCAGGCTGCCAGAAATGTTGAGCCCTAGGGGTTCTTCAAGCATCCTGCCTTCTACTTTGCCTGCTGTGTCAGTGCAGTGGAGGACACCAATTCGAGCTGTCTGCTCACTCATTTCCAACCACTTTCATTTTACTACCAGAAAATGAGCCTCATTCTTACCTTGCCATAGATAGGGTCCAAGACTTCCATTCCCACACAAACTTGAAAGCATTCGTAGGCCCGCCAACTGAGGTCTGGATCCAATACAAATTGAGCAATGCTTTTGAATTTCAACGTCTCACTGATTCCAATAACTTCAAAAGACAGGAGAACTAGCTGAGACAGGTTTTACTAGCCTGGACTGGAGTGGGCTTTTGAAATTTCAAAGCTTATATGCAATAACACACCTCATCCAACAATGCAAACACTTCCACTCTCTAGGATGAAGCATTCAAACATATGAGCCTATGGTGTCTGTGGTGGTTTGTATAGGTTTAGCCCCCATAGACTCATGTATTTAAATGTTTGACCCACAAGGAGTGACACTATTAGGAAGTGTGTCCTTCTTTGAATAGGTGTGGCCTTGTCGAAAGAAATGTGTCACAGTTGGGGTGGCCTTTGAGGTCCAATGCTCAAGCCCCACCCAATACAGAAGAAAGGGTCTCCTGGATGCCTTTAGATCAATATGATGTTTTGAGCAGAAAGAAAACCCCTGTATAAGATAGTATATCATCTGAGAAGTATTGATATTAGGTCTTCTTTGAAGGGCTGAAAGAATTCTGCACTAAAACAAACTGGTCCTAGACTTTTTTTGGGGGGGGGGGACTTTTAATGACTGCTTCTATTTCCTTAGCGGTTATAGGACTGTTTGGATAGCTTATCTGGTCCTTATTTAACTTTGGTACCTGGGATCTGTCTAGAAAAATAATTCATTTCATCTAAATTTTCCAATTTTGTTCAGTATAGGCTATTGTAGTAGGATCTGATTTTTTTTAATTTCCTCAGTTTCTGTTGTTATGCCTCCTTTTCATTTCTGATTTTGTTGATATCAGTATTGTCTCTATGCTCTTTAGTTAGTTTGGCTAAGTATTTTCTATCTTGTTGATTTTCTAGAAGAACTAGTTCTTAGTTTTGTTGATTCTTTGCTCTGCTTCTATTGTGTCCCACAGATTTCAGACCAAATTTAAAGAATATCTTTACACTAATCCAGTCCTACATAGGATTCTAGAATAAAAACTCCAACATAAGGAGAGATACTACACACAAGAAAGAAATTAATCGTCTTACGACAAATGCAAAAGAAGAGAACCGCAAACATATAATACCACCTCTAACGACATAAATAACAGGAAGCAATAATCATTTGTCTGTCATGTCTCTCAACATCAATGGATTCAATTCCCCAATAAAAAGAATCAGACTGACAGACTGGATACATAAACAGGACCCAGCATTTTGCTGCATACAGGAAACTCATCTCAGTGACTACCTCAGAGTAAAAAGCTGCGAACAAAAATTTCCAAGCAAATGGTCCCAAGAAACAAGCTGGAGTAGCCATCCTAACATCGAACAAAATTGACTTTCAACCAAAAGTTATCAAAAAAGGTAAGGAAGAACATTTCATACTCATTAAAGGAAAAATCTACCAAGATGAACTCTCAATTCTGAACATCTATGCTCCAAATGCAAGTGCACCCAAATTCATAAAAGAAACTTTACTAAATCTCAAAGAATATATAGCACCACACACAATAATAGTGGAAGACTTCAACACCCCACTCTCATCAATGGACAGATCATGGAAACATAAGTCAAACAGAGACACAGTGAAACTAACAGAAGTTATGAACCAAATGGATTTGACAGACATCTATAGGACATTTCATCCTAAAACAAAATGATACACCTTCTTCTCAGCAACTCACAATACCTTCTGCAAAACTGACCATATAATCTGTCACAAAATTGGCCTCAACAGATACAAGAAGATTGAAATAATTCCATGCATCTTATCAGGTCACCAAGAGCTAAAACTGGTCTTCAATACCAACAAAAACATCAGGAAGTCCACATATACATGGAATTTGAACAGTGTTCTACTCAATGATAACTTGGTCAAGGAAAAAATAAAGACATATATTAAAGACTTTTAGAATTTAATGAAAATAAAGGCACAACAAACCCAAACTTAGGGGATACAATGAAAGCAGTACTAAGAGGAAAACTCATAGCTCTGAGTGCCTCCAAAAAGAAACTGAAGAGAGCATACACTAGCAGCTTGACAGCACACCTTAAAGCTCTAGAATAAAAATAATCAAACACACCCAAGAGGAGTAGAAGACAGAAAATAATCAAATGCAGGGCTGAAATTAACCAGGTAGAAAAATAGAGCTATACAAAGAATCAACAAAACCAGGAGCTGGTTCTTTGAGAAAATCAACAAAATAGATAAACCCCTAGCCAGACTAACCAGGTTGCACAGGGAGAGTATTCAAATTAACAACATCAGAAATGAAAAAGGAGACATAACAACAGAAACTGAGGAAATTCAAAAAATTATCAGCTCCTACTACAAAAGCCTATACTCAACAAAACTGAAAAATTGGGAGAAAGTAAACAATTTTTAACAGATACCAGGTACCAAAGTTAAATCAGAATCAGATAAACCATCTAAACAGTTCCCTGACCTCTAAAGAAATAGAAGCAGCGATTAAAAGTCTCCCAACCAAAAAAAAAAAAAAAAAAAAAAAAAAAAAAGCTCAGGACCAGATGGTTTCAGTGCAGAATTCTATCAAACCTTCAAAGATGGCCTAATACCAATACTTCTAAAGCTATCCCACAAAATAGAAATAGGGGGAATACTCCCTAATTCATTCTATGAAGCCACTTTACTCAGATACCTAAACCACACAAAGGCCCAACAAAGAAAAAACTTCAGACCAATTTTGCTCATAAATATTGATGTAAAATAAATAAAATTCTCGCAAACTAAAACCAAGAACACATCAAAACAATCATTCACCATGATCTAGTAGGCTTCATCCACTGGATACAGGGATGCTTCAATATATGAAAATCCATCAATGTAATCTACCACATAAACAAACTCAAAGAAAAAAAATCACCTTATCATCTCATTAGATGCTGAAAAAGCCTTCAACAAAATACAGCTCTCCTTCATGTTAAAAGTATTGGAGAGATCAGAAATTCAAGGCACATACCTAAACATAATAAAAAGCAATATAGAAAACAACAACAACTAACTTCAAATTAAATGGAGAGAAACTTGAAGCAATCGTACTAAAATCAGGGACAAGACAAGGCTGCTTGCTCTCTCCCTTTTTATTCAATATAGCACTCAAAATTCTAGTCAAAGCAATTAGACAACAAAAGGAGGTCAAAGAGATACAAGTAAGAAAGGAAGAATTCAAGGTGTCACTACTTGCAGATGATATGATAGATAGTAAACGTAATCTATCCCAAAAATTTTACCAAAAAGCGCCTACTTCAGCAAAGTGGCTGGATATAAAATTAATTCAAACAAATCAGTAGTCTTTCTTTACAAAGAAAAAAGGGGCTGAGAAAAAAAAATGAAGAAAACACCACCCTTCACAATAGTCACAAATAATATAAAATACCTTGGTGTGACTCTAACCAAGCAAGTGAAAGATGGTAAGAACTTCAAGTCTCTGAAGAAAGAAATCAAAGACCTCAGAAGATGGAAAGATCTCCCATGCTCTTGAATCAGTAACAAAGTAAAAATGGCCATCTTACTAAAATCAATCTACAGAGTCAGTACAATCCTTACCAAAATTTCAACTCAATTCTTCACAGATATAGAGAGACAAATTCTCAAGTTCATATGGAATAATTAAAAACCCAGGATAGCTAAAACAATTATCAACAATAAAAGAGCTTCTGGGGGGGAATCACCATCTCTGACCTCAAGTTGTATTACAAAGAAATAGTTATAAAAAATGTATAGTGTTGGTACAGAGACAGGCAGTTAGAACAATGGAATAGAATTGAAGACCCAGAAATAAACCCACACATCTATGGACACTTGATCTTTGACAAAAAAGCCAAAATCACACAGTGGGATAAAGAAAGAATCTTCAACAACTGGCAGTCAGCATGTAGAATAATGCAAATTGATCCATTCTTATCTCCTTGTACAAAGCTCAAGTCCAAGTGGATCACAAACTTCCACATAAAACCAGATATGCTGACTCTAACTTACATGCTTTTTATATACCTCTAACAAATATGCTTTCTCTAGAAGAGAAAGTTGGAAAGAACCTCAAACACATTGGCACAGGTTAAAAATTCCTGAGCAGAACAGCAATGGCTTAGGCTCTATAATCAACCATAGATTAATGGGACCTCATGAAACTGACAAACTTCTTTAAGGCAAAGGACACTGTCAATATGACAAAATGGGAACATACAAATTTGGAAAAGACCTTTACCAACCCAACATCTGATAGAGGGCTAATATCCAAGATATACAAAGAATTCAAGAAGTTAGACTCCAGAGAATCTAATAACAGTATTAAAAAATGGGGTACAGAGCTAAACAAAATTCTCAACTGAGGGATCTCAGATGGCCATGAAGCACCTAAAGAACTGTTCAACATCCTTAGCTATCCGGTAAATGCAAATGAAAATGACCCTGAGATTTTTCCTTACACCAATCAGAATGGCTGATATCAAAAACGCAGGTGACATCAGATTCTGGTGAGGATGTGGAGAAAGAGCAACACTCCTCCTTTGCTGATGCCTCAATCCCACTTAGAATGGGAAACAAAATAATCACTGGAGGCAGAGGGAGGGAAGGATCTTGGAGAGTGGAAAGGAAGGGAAAGGGGGAACAGGATCATGTATGGGAAGAGACAGAAGTCCAGAGGGTCAGGAGAATGAAGAGAAGAAATGAGTAGCAGTGGGGGTGGGGAACAAGAGGAACCACTAGAAAGTCCCAGACACCAGGGGTGCTAGAGGACTTCAGGACTCAATGGAGATGACATTAGCTGAAACATCCGACAGTGGGGAGATAGAACCTGAAGAGATTACCTCCAGTAGACAGGCACTACCCCCAGTTGAGGGATGGGGCTACCTGCTCCTTTCAAAGTCTTTAACATAGAATTGCTCTTGTCTAAAGGAAATGCAGGGACAAAAAATGGAGCAAAGACTGAAGGAGAGGCCAACCAGAAACTCCAATGGAAGAGTTAGGGGAAAGACTGAAGGAGCTGAAAGGGATTGCACTCCCAGAGGAACAACAATATCAACTGACGGTATCCCTCAGAGCTCCCAGAGACTAAACCACCAGTCAGAGTTCGCATGGATGGGCCCGTGTTTCCTGCTCTATGTGTAAGAGAGGATGGCCTTATCTGGCATCAGTTGGATAGGAAGTACTTGGTCCCTGTGGATTCTTGTTCCCCAGTGAAGAGGGATGTGATGGGAGTGGGTGAGTGGTTGGAGGAGCACCCTCATAGAGGCAAAGGGGAGGGGGGGGCTGTTTCCAGAGTGGAGACTGGAAAGTGGGATAACATTTAAACTGTGAATAAATAAAAGGATAAAAAGAATCATTGTGATGGTTGCACTAAATTGAAAACAAACAGTAGCCCTAACATCTCCAGATGGAATGGAGCTGTATCTTTATAAAGCGACTGCTGGCTCGTGTCCTTAGCAGTGAGTGCCATTTTGGCACTACTCCCTTCATTTTAAAGAGCTTTAGCACGTATCTCTATGACTTGGTTCATTTTCAGCCTGATTAAGATCCGTTTGCTATGCTCATTTTATCTGCCAGCTATCTGTATCTTTTCTAAAATACTCATGTTTAAAATAATAAAAGATGTGGTAAAAAATCAAAATTAAAAACTTGGATGAGTACACAACCACAACTATTGAAAACATTTGCCATGTACATGAGATGTGTACTCATTGTGTGCACACTTAACTTCCCTCAACACCCAGCTACTGTGTGCCACAGCCTGAACTACTCATGTGGGATCTGGTACTGCCTGCTAGGAGGTATCCAAGGGTATCGGACAGAACTGAGAAGCAGTCTTCTCAGGAAGATAAGAGCCTCCACGGACTTGCCTGAAAACAAATTCTAGGCCATCTATAGGAACAGGGACTGGGAATCAACAGAGAAGACATGGGAATGGCCATTAGCTGTACAAAAGATAGGAACACAGCACCAGATGGTAACACAGCACCAGATAGGAACACAGCACCAGATAGGAACACAGCACCAGATGGTAACACAGCACCAGATAGAAACACAGCACCAGATGGGAACACAGCACCAGATGGGAACACAGCACCAGATAGGAACACAGCACCAGATAGGAACACAGCACCAGATAGGAACACAGCACCAGATAGGAACACAGCACCAGATAGGAACACAGCACCAGATGGTAACACAGCACCAGATAGAAACACAGCACCAGATGGGAACACAGCACCAGATGGGAACACAGCACCAGATAGGAACACAGCACCAGATGGTAACACAGCACCAGATGGTAACACACTGCCAGATGGGAACACAGCTTGATGGAGACAGAGAGACAGCTAGAGAGGGAGGGCAAGTGTCATTTCTTGAAGTATTTTTCTCTCCATCTCCTCTTCCTTGATGACTTCAGTGCCTTGTAGATTCAGTTAATTATTGTTGTTCTTGGCTTTGTGATGTTGGCCTTGTTTTTGTTGATGATGACTTCTCTCTCTCTTTCTTTCTTTTAACATGTCAATAGTTGCTGTTTCAATATCTAACATGCCACAAAACTATTTCAAACATTTTTATCTGGCAATCGTTTGCTTGTCCCGTTCTATTTACAAGTTATGGTTGATTGTGTGTGTGTGTGTGTGTGTGTGTGTGTGTGTGTGTGTGTGTGTGTTCTCGCATACACACATGTAATTATGCAAATGTGGAGAGCAGATACTCGTTTTAGGGAATCAATTCTCACATTCTATGAGACTTGAAAATCCAACTTGGACCTTCAGGTTCACACAGAAAGCACTTTGACCCAGCATCCCCTTGCCAGCCAAGGCTTTGAGGTTCTGCTTGGCTTTTGTTATTGTGATGCTCAACCTCTCTTCTGTTGTAGGATATTTTATCACACTGTGAACCCCAAGACTGTGTCTTTTACTGGAGAAAAAAAAACAGAGAATGAGAAGGAACCGAGAAGATTAGAACATATTGCCAAAGTAAGCATGCGGGCAAGCAGAGGACAGTTTGGTTAGACGGAGTAAGTTAGTGGAGAAGAGTTTGAGCCAGAGTTCAGGAGGAACCATGAACGGGTAAGTTTATTCAGCAGTAAGTCTCAGAGGCAGAAAACAATCTAGGGCTAGAGTGGACTGTAGGGAGCTTCCAGGACTAGGCCTAGGTTAGCAAACTGAGGCAATGAGTCTCAAAAACAAAGTTTACTTCAGGTAACTGAGATACATTTATTCCCTTGCCTTCCTGTCTGTCTCTGTCTCTCTCAGATAGGGTCTCACCACCAACCTGGATTGGCCTTGAACCCGAGATCCTCCAGCCTCACTTCCCAGCCTCTGAAATTTTTGAAACGCAAATATGTGCCACCACATATTCTGTGACATTTCCTGGCCAGATATTGACAAATCTACTCATCCCAAGTAGGGAACTAATAACAGAGCAAAGCAAGAATGCCACCAAAGTCCAACTTAGTGGAATCAAGGAGTTTTAGTGGGTTTACTTTATAGGAGCAGAAACAACTCAGAACAACTGCATCATCAAAGCCTACCCCAGCATAGATAGGAGCGCACAAAAACCGGAAACCTGAGGCACACTGACCACACAACCGACAGACAGCTGATCTGGTCTGAGAGTGCCTTTCAGCTGTCCTTACTATTTCTGTAAGTTTGGGCTGGGGTTATCGCATCCAGTCAGTTTCAGAAATTTCTGGAAGCTCTTGAGTTGTTCAGTTCCTCAGTTT
Source organism: Micromys minutus (assembly GCF_963924665.1). Classification (NCBI taxonomy): domain Eukaryota; kingdom Metazoa; phylum Chordata; class Mammalia; order Rodentia; family Muridae; genus Micromys; species Micromys minutus. The sequence continues at coordinate 74,283,104 of NC_137976.1, read as the reverse complement.
AACAGCTTCCCTCCACGATTTATCTATTTTATTTATTTCAGAGGAATTTGCTACACATCACATGGCAGGCCTTCCTTCCTTCCTTTCTTTCTTTCTTTCTTTATTTTTGCTTTGTTTTTCCGTATTTTCTTTTGAGACGGGGCTCTCCTGAAGCTCAGGCTGTCCTCGCAGGGGCTGTAGCCAAGATGCCCATGATCACCTGGTCCCCTTGCCTCTATCTCCCATGCACTAGAATCACAGGTTCGTGCCACTCTGTCCAGTTTGCATGGTGCCAGGAAGTGTTGTTGTTCATGCCAGACAAACATTCTACCAACTCAACTGCATCCCCACCTTCTTGAATAAAAATGTATTATAACTACCTTGATATTTTCTCTGACAGCTCCATAGTGATGCAAGTTCTAGGCCAGTAGGGGTTGTGAAATTATTTTGTCTTTTCAGAGCATCTTTCTGCATCTTTTCTAGTTGTCATGTGGCCTTGGTCTAATTGCATTTCTAGTCCTCTTGAAATTTGCTTTAGATCCTTTCCAGTCCTTCTTCTTTTTTTTTTTTTTTTTATGTTTACTGATTATCTGGTGAGGATTTCATCCTAACATAAATGTGTCTACTTTGGTTTAAGGAAAAGTAGACATTACAGAGCTAATTGGCGAGCAGAGGGAATGTTCTCATTACTCCTGCATTTGCTCTTTTCCTTTTGCATTTTTATTGGTTATTTTCTGTATTTACATATCAAATGTTATCCACTTTCCCTAGTCCCCCCTCTACCACTCACATCTCTCTCCCCCTGCTTCTATGAGGATGCTTCCCCACCCACCCACCCACTCCCACATTACCACCCTGGCATTCCCCTACACCGGGGAATCAAGCCTTCACAGGACCAAGGGCTTCTTCTCCTATTTATGGAAGACAATGCCATCCTCAGCTACATATACGGTTGAAGCCAAGGGTCCTTCCTGTGTACTCTTTGGTTGGTGCCCTAGTCCCCAGAAGTCTGACTGGTTGATATTGTTGTTCTTATATGGATTGCAACCCCCTTCAGTTCTTTCAGTCATTTCTCTAACTCCTCCATTGGGGTCCCCATGCTCAGTCAGATGATTAGCAGCAAGCATCCTTATATTTATTAGTAAGAATCTGGCAGAACCTCTCAAAAGACATCCATATCGGGCTCCTGTCAGCAAGCTCTTCTTGGCATCAGCAATAGTGACTAGGTTTGAAGGCTGCATATGGGATGGATTCCCCAGGTGGGGCAGTCAATGAATAACCATTCCTTCATTCTTTGCTCCACTCTTTGTCCCTGTATTTCCTCCTGGGAGTATTTTGTTCATCCATGCTTAGGTCTTCCTTCTTCTTAAGCTCCATGTGGATTGTGAAAAATATCTTAAAGTAATACGAGCTTTTGGGTTAATACCCATTTATCAACAAGTAAATAAAATGTGTGTTCTTTTGTGACTGGGTTAGTCACTCGGGACAATATTTTCTAGTTCCACCAATTTGCCTATGAATTTCATATAGCCATTGTTTTTAATACCTGAATAGTACTCCATTGTGTAAATGTACTACATTTTCTGTATCCATTCTTCTGTTGAAGAACATCTGGGTTCTTCATAGCTTCTGGTTATTATAAATAAGGCTGCTATGAATATAGTAGAGCATGTGTCCTTGTTATATGTTGGAGCATCATTTGGGTATATGCCCAGGAGTGGTACAGCTGGTAGATATGTCAAATTTTCTGAGGAACTGCCAGACTGATTTCCAGAGTGGTCCTACCAGCTTGCAATCCCACCAACAATCCACATCCTCGCCAGCATCTGCTGTCAGCTGAGTTTTTGATCTTAGCCATTCTGACTGGTGTGAGATAGAATCTCAAGGTTGTTTTGATTTGCATTTCCTGATGACTAAGAATATTGAGCATTTCTTTAGGTGCTTCATGGAGATTCAAGATTCCTGTCGAGAATTCTTTGTTTAGCAATGTACCACATTTTGTAATAGGATTATTTGGTTTCCTGTAGTCTAACTTCTTGAGTCCTTTGTACATATAAGATACCAGCTATCAGATGTAAAATTGGTAAAGATCTTTTCTCAATCTGCTGGTAGCCATTTTGTCCTACTGACAGTGTCCTTCACCTTACAGAAGCTTTGCAATTTTATAAGGTCCCATTTGTCAATTGTTGGTCTTAGAACATAAGCGATGGGTGTTCTGTTCAGGAAATTTTCCCCTGTGCCTATGTTCAAGGCTCTTTCCCACTTTCTCTTCTGTTAGTTTCATTGTACCTGGTTTTATGTGGAGGTCTTTGATCCACTTGCACTTGAGCTTTGTACAAGGAGATAAGAATAAATCAATTTTCATTGTTCAACAAGCTGACCTAAAGTTAAATCAGCACCATTTGTTGAAGATGCTGACTTTATTCTGCTTAATGGTTTTAGCACCTTTGTCAAAGATCAAGTGAACATAGGTGTGTGGGCTCATTTCTGGGTCTTCAGTTCTATTCCATTGATCTACCAGTCTGTCCTCATACCATGAAGTTTTTAATCACAATTGCTTGGTACTACAGCTTGATGCCAGGGATCGTGATTCCCCTTGAAGTTCTTTTATTGTTAAGAATAGTTATCCCTATCCTGGGCTTTTTGTCATTCAAAATGAATTTTGCAAATTGCTCTTTCTAACTCCATGAAGAATTGAGTTAGAATTTTGATGGGGATTGCATTGAATCTGTAGATTGTTTTGGACAAAGATGACCATTTTTACTATGTTGATCCTGCCAATCCATGAGCATGGGAGATCTTTCCATATTCTGAGATCTTCTCAATTTCTTTCTTCAGAGACTCAAAGTTCTTGTCATACAGATCTTTTACTTGCTTGAAAAGAGTCGCACCAAGGTATTTTATATTGTTTGTTAGTGTTGTGAAGGGTGTCGTTTCCCTAATTTCTTTCTCAGCCTGTTTATCCTTTTAGTAGAGGAAGGTTACTGATTTGTTTGAGTTAATTTTATATCCAGCCACTTTGCTTAAGTTAGCAGCAGTAGGAGTTCTCTGGAGTCACTTTAGTATACAATCATATCATCTGCAAAGAGTGATATTTTGACTTCTTCCTTTCCAATTTGTATCCTTTTGACCTTTTGTTGTCTAATTGCTCTGGCTAGGACTTCCAGTACTATATTGAATAGGTAGGGAGAGAGAGTGGGCAGTCTTTTGTCTAGTCCTTTTGTCTGGGCTTGCTTCAAGTTTCTCTCCATTTAGTTTGATATTGACTACTGGTTTGTTATATATTGCTTTTAGTGTGTATATGCATGTGCCTTGAAATCCTGTAGAATTTTGTCAAATGCTTTCTCAGCATCTAAAAATCATGTTCTTTTTCTTTGAGTTTGTTTATATAGTGAATTACCTTGATGGATTTCTGTATTTTGAACTATCCCTGCATCCCTTGAATGAAGCCTATTTGATCACGCTGAATGATCATTTTGATATGTTCTAGGATTTGGTTTTCAAGAATTTTATTGAGCATTTTTGCATTAATATTCATAAGGAAAATTGGTCTGAAGTGTCTCTTCTTTTTTGGGTCTTGAGTGCTTTAGGTATAAGTGTAATTGTAGGTTCATAGAAGAAATTGGGTAGTTCCTTTTGTTTCTATTTTGTAGAATAGTTTGCAGAGTGTTGGTATAAAGGCTTTTTTGAAGGTCTGTTAGAATTCTGCACTAAACCCATCTGGACCTGGGAATTTTTTTGGTTGGGAGACTTTTATGACTGATTCTATTTCTTTATGAGTTACGGGATTGTTTAAATGGTTTATCTGATTCTGATTTACCTTTGGTAACTGGTATCTATCTAGAAAATTGTCCATTTCCTCCAGATTTTTCAGTTTTGTTGAGTATAAGTTTTTATTATAGGGTCTGATGTCTTCTTGAATTTCTTCAGTTTCTGTTGTTATGTCTCCAATTTCATTTCTGATTTTGTTAATTTGGATACTCTTTGTGCCCTCTGGTTAGTCTGGCTACGTGTTTATCTATCTTGTTGATTTTCTCAAAGAACCAGCTCCTGGTTTTGTTGATTCTTTGCTTACTTCTTTTTGTTCCTACTTGATTGATTTCAGCTTTGAGTTTGATTATTTCCTGCCATGCACTCCTCTTGAATGTATTTGCTTCTTTTTGCTCTAGAGCGTTCAGTTGTGCTGTCAAACTGCTAGTGTATGTTCTCTGCAATTTCTTTTTGGAGACACTAAGAGCTATGAGTTTTCCTCTTAGCACTGCTTCCATTGTGTCCCATAAGTTTGGTATTCAGTGCCTTCATTTTCATTAAATTCCAAAAAGTCTTTAATTTCTTCATTTCTTCCTTGACCTAGTTATCATTGAGTAGAGCATTGTTCAGTTTCCATGGGTATGTGGACTTTCTGTTGTTTTTGTTGGTATTGACGACCAGCCTTAGTTTGTGGTGATCTGATTGAACACCTGGGATTATTTCAATCTCCTTGTATCTGTTGAGGCCTGTTTTATTACCGATTATATGGTTAATTTTGGAGAAGGTACTATGAGGTGCTGAGAAGATATATTCTTTTGTTTTAAAATGAAATGTTCTATAGATATGTTTAAACCATTTGGTTCATAACTTCTGTTAGTCTTATTGTGTCTCTGTTTAGTTTGTTTCCATAATCTTTTTACTGATAAGAGTAGGGGTGTTGAAGTCTCCCACTATTATTGTGTGAGGTGCAATGTGTGCTTTGAGCTTTAGTAACGTTTCCTTTATGAATTTGGGTGCCCTTGTATTTGGATCATAGATGTTCAGAACTGAGAGTTCATCTTGGTAGATTTTTTTTCCTCTAATGAATATGAAATGTTCTTTCTCATCTTTTTTTGATAACTTTTGGTTGAAAGTCAATTTTATTCGATATTAGGATAGCTACTCCAGCTTGTTTCTTGGGACCTTTTGCTTGGAAAATTTTTTCCAGTCTTTTACTATGAGTTATCATGTCTTTGTCACTGAGATGTGTTTCCTTTATGCAGCAAAATACTGGGTCCTTTTTTGTATCTAGTCTGTTAGTCTGTATCTTTTTATTGGGGAATTGATCCCATTAATGTTAAGAGATATTAGGAAATAGTGATTGTTGTTTCCTGTTATTTTTATTGTTAGAGGTAGAATTATGTTTGTGTGGCTTCTTTTGGGTTTGTTGTAAGATTACATTCTTGCTTTTTCTAGAGTGTAGTTTTCCCCCTTGTGTTGTTTTCCATCTATTATACTTTGTAGGGCTGGATTTATGAGATATCGTGTAAATTTGGTTTTGTTATGGAATATCTTGGTTTCTCCATCTTTAGTAATTGAGAGTTTTGGCGGATATAGTAGCCTGGGCTGGCATTTACATTCTCTGAAGTTCTGTATGACCGCTGCCCAGATTCTTCTGGCTTTTAGAGTCTTTGTTAAGAAGTCTGGTATAATTCTGATAGGTCTACCTTTATATGTTACTTGACCTTTTTCCATTAACTACTTTTAATATTCTTTCCTTGCTTTATGCATTTGGTGTTTTGACTATTATGTGATGGGAGAAATTTCTTTTCTGGTCCAATCTATTTGGAGTTCTTTAGGCTTCTTTCATGTTCAAGGGAATTTCTTTAAGTTAGAAAAGTTTTCTTCTATTATACTACTAATATTTACTGGCCCTATAAGTTGGGAATCTTGGCTCTCTTCACCTATTATCCTTAGGTTTGGTCTTCTCATTGTGTCCTGGATTTCCTAGATGTTTTAGGTTAGGAGCTTTTTGCTTTTTGTATTTTCTTTAACTATTGTGTCAATGATTTCTATGATATCTTCTGCACCTGAAATTCTCTATCTCTTCTATTCTGTTGGTGACACTTGCATCAATGACTTCTGATCTCTTTCCTAGGTTTTTCATCTCCAGGCTTGTGTCTCTTTGTGATTTCTTTATTGTGTCTAGTTCCATTTTTAGATCCTGGATTATTTTGTTCAATTACGTCACCTGTTTATGTTTTTCTATACCTCTTTTCAGGGACTTTTGTGTTTCCTCTGTAAGGGCTTCTACTTGTTTGCCTGTGCTCTCCTGTGTTTCTTTAAGAAATTTATGTTACTTATGTCCTTCTTAAAGTCCTCTATAATCATCATGAGCTGCAATTTTAAATCCAAATCTTGCTTTTCTGGTGTGTTGGGGTATCCAGGACTTGCTATGGTGGGAGAACTGGGTTCCTATGATGCCAAGTAGCCTTGGTTTCTGTTGCTTAGGTTCTTGTGCTTGCCTCTTGCCATCTGGTTATCTCTGATGTTAGTTGGTCTTACTGTCTCTGACTGGAGCTTGTCCCTCCTGTGGGCCTGTGAGCCTGTGATCTCAAGAGTTAGAGCACTCCTGAGAGACCAGCTCTTTGAGGGGTGGGGTGGGGGGATTTGGGTAAGGAGGACTTAGCTCTGGAAGCAGATGGAGACAGGAAAGATATTGTCCCAGACTGCTGAGTTTTCTGTGCCCTATGCGCTGTGTGTTCCTGGCGGATCCCTCTTTGGACAATTATTGTAGCAAAAATAACCTGTGGGCTTAGTAATGAAAGCACTCCTGAGAGACCAGCACTCTCTGGACAGGATTCGGGTATGGAGCCCGGTCGTTTTTAATTGGCTTAAGTGTTCCAATAATTTACCAATACTCTGGCATGTCTTCTGAGTAGCTACTCCAAGCCTGTGAGGTACAGGTTTTAGCCTGTTGGCTAGGACCAGGCACTTTTCCCAACTGAGAGTCTGGCAGTTTTCACTTTCCTCCCACAGATCTTTCCTTGTTACAGTGGTCTTCCCATGTAGGAGCTTCCTCACATGTATGTACTAGGTGGTATTCAGCTAGACAAATGCTCAAGGGATGCCTGAACTCTCCAGCTCTTCATGCAGCTCTCTCTTGTTCTGTTCCTTTAAGTCTGTCTCTTCTCTCCACGGTATTTCCTCAATTTAGGCAGTCCATGTTCCTTGCTACACACCACAGGAAGTCTCTCCCCATCTTTACTCTCTCCATGTAAGTTCAGCACTTTGGGGCTCAACATTTCTGATCTTCTATGTACATAATGGTTAATATCAACTCACAGTCTTGCATTACCAGATGCACACTCCAGCCCCCATCTTTTTCTTATACTCAGTGTCTTGAAGTCATTGCCTTATGAATTTTGACTGGTTTATTGCTTTTCTCTTGCAGGAGGGTAAATTCTGTCTGTGTTATTCTGTCTTGACTAAAAACAACAATCCCTAGCCTCTATCAACTGCAAACAGTGATAGTAGAAATAGGTTTGCTAAACTGTGGCAGGGTAACTGCTACCAAGCCTGATAACCAGTGTCCAACCCCCAAAGCTCACACAGTGGAGATAACACCCAAAGTTGTCCTCTAACCTCCAGAAGCATCATACTATACATACCCACAGACACACAAGTAAACATAAAAACAACAGAAATAATTGCTAATGTTTCCTCTGAACAAGTAGTTTCCAGTTGCCAGGACTTTTCCATGACTCAGGTCCTCATAACCACACAGACTATCTTATCTTCACCTCTGCTTGAGAGCTGCTTTAGAAAAGGGAAGGCTACAGTAACACTGGGTTGCATCTCAGACAGGCCTGCTAGTCCCAAAGACTTCTTGGTGAAAATCTCACTGCAGCAAAGGGGAGCTGCCTGATTGACACTCCTTGGCCATTTACTTTGAGTTAAAGCCCCTACTTACAGACTGGCTCTTCACGCTGTCTCTGTGCCATATGCGTGCGTTCCAGGGTCTTATCAGGTATGAGGCACAAAAAGACAAGTGGGAAGCAAGGTAGGCAGACAGGTCGGTTTCTCAAGCCTTTGGATTCCTAGTACAGGGCTCCTGGCACTCAGAGTTCCAGGACGGTCCAGGAAGAACAGGGCCATGTGTGCTCACTCTGTGCCTGTACTTCTTGATCAACTTCTTATTTTGAGAAAATTACAGCTTCCTGATAGGCCTATTACAACTTTTCACTCAAACCTCTTGCCTCAGTCTCCCAAACACTAATATTAGGGACATTTGTCACCACACTAGGCTTTTGATAATTCTTCAGGATTCTAAGTCTGTGTCCTTCAGCTGAAGCTGAAAATGACAATAGCTGAGGCACCGACAATCACCTGGGGGAATGACATGTGTGGCCTGTTTGCTGCCCCCAGCCAGCCTGAGGTGCTGCTGTATGACAGATAAGTGGTTCCCACAAATCAAAGATAAACTTCTACAGGGGAAAGGCAGCAGGAATCAGATGATTCCAGAAGACCCTTTCAGATTACAATGCTGTCACTGCCACAGCAGAGAAAAGACTCAGAGTGAGGGGGGAGAGGATATCAGACTGAGGATGAGGAAGGGAAGAGAGGACATTAGATTGAGGGTGGGGGGGAGAGGACATTAGACTGAGGGTGAGGGGGGAGAGGACATTAGACTGAGGGTGAAGGGGGAGAGGACATCAGAATGAGGGTGAGGAAGGGAAGAGAGGACATTAGATTGAGGGTGAGGGGGGAGAAGTTATTAGACTGAGGGTGAGGGGGGAGAGGACATTAGATTGAGGGTGAGGGGGGAGAGGACATTAGACTGAGGGTGAGGGGGGAGAGGACATTAGATTGAGGGTGAGGGGGGAGAGGACATTAGACTGAGGGTGAGGGGGGAGAGGACATTAGATTGAGGGTGAGGGGGGAGAGGACATTAGACTGAGGGTGAGGGGGGAGAGGTCATTAGACTGAGGGTGAGGGGGGAGAGGACATTAGATTGAGGGTGAGGGGGGAGAGGTCATTAGACTGAGGGTGAGGGGGGAGAGGTCATTAGACTGAGGGTAAGGGGGGAGAGGACATTAGATTGAGGGTGAGGGGGGAGAGGACATTAGATTGAGGGTGAGAGGTCATTAGATTAAGGGTGAGGGGGAGAGGTCATTAGATTGAGGGGGAGGGGGAGAGGTCATTAGATTGAGGGGGAGGGGGAGAGGTCATTAGATTGAGGGGGAAGGGTCATTAGATTGAGGGTGAGGGGGAGAGGTCATTAGATTGAGGGTGAGGGGGAGAGGTCATTAGATTGAGGGTGAGGGGGAGAGGTCATTAGATTGAGGGGGAAGGGTCATTAGATTGAGGGTGAGGGGGAGAGGTCATTAGATTGAGGGTGAGGGGGAGAGGTCATTAGATTGAGGGGGAAGGGTCATTAGATTGAGGGTGAGGGGGAGAGGTCATTAGATTGAGGGTGAGGGGGAGAGGTCATTAGATTGAGGGGGAGGGGGAGAGGTCATTAGATTGAGGGGGAGAGGACATTAGATTGAGGGGGAGGGGGAGAGGTCATTAGATTGAGGGGGAGGGGGAGAGGTCATTAGATTGAGGGGGAGGGGAGAGGACATTAGATTGAGGGGGAGGGGGAGAGGTCATTAGATTGAGGGGGAGGGGGAGAGGACAACAGACTGGGAAGGCAATGATTTGGTATCCAATGCATGTTCATTTATTTTACACTTAGAAAAGAAATTGCCCTCCCCTTTGTCCCACCCCACACCCACACAAAGTGTCTCTTTTTACAAACATTTAAAAATTAAACCAAATGAAGATAGACAAGTTAATTTCAGTACAATTATTTTTTCAGTGTAGCTGTCATAATTAGAGTTTAAATTTCCTACAAGTGACCAATGTCCAAGTAACTTATAGGGATATCCTGATCGACCAAAAGAAACTCCATATTCCAAGTTAGCAAATTCTAGTACAAAAATAGTCCATGTGTCAGAACAGCTTTGCTTTTACACAGGCTTCAGGTCCATCTGCTGACTGCACAATTCCTATCGATCCCAGGCTCGAGCTCTCACAAAATGGCTCATTCATTATAGCTGAAGCAACACAGCACCTGCAGTGGCAGGGGCCAGTGTCTACCTTGGGGCCAAGCTGGAGACAGGCTCAAGAGATCCCTGCTGGCCCCACGGCAGCAAGGAAGAGCCCCAGTCCCAGGTACAGAGTTGGGCCTGTATGGAGGGACAAGCTGCCTCCTTTTGGAGTCATCGAGGCCTGGGATATAGGCCATGTCCACCCAGGGAACTGGGCTAGTGCTGGTGCAGGACAACACATCTTCTGCCAAGGTCTCTCTTCCTAGTACTGCCATGGCAGGTGGGGCTAGCCCCAGGTACCTGCCAGTGGCAACAGTGTGGCCCTGCCCTTGCAGCAGCTGGGGCAAGCCAGGGCAGGCTACTTGTCTCTCAGGATGTCCAGTTGTTCCTGGCACTCAGTGAAGAGGCGCTGGAAGCGAAGATTCTGCCCAATGACTGGCAGCAGTTCCTTCAGTAGCTCTCTTTTCCGAAGACCCTGTGGACACAAGAGTAACAGTTGTGGGATGTATCCGAGGAGGTTCACACTCTGGGGCACTGCTGGCTTGTCAGAGACTGTGCAACTGAATACAGAGCTCAGAGGCAGAACCAGGTGAGTGTACATGAAGAAAGGGTGGACAGAAGGAACAATGTAGTGCAGGGAAGGAGAAGAGACCAGGCTCTGCCCAGACCTACATTTGCTAAGACAGTCACCACAAACCTTGTACTTCCTACGTAGGAATCTTAGAGATTTAACCTTGTAGGGTGGGGAAGAAGGCAGAGAAAGATTGAGTACAGCTAGGCTAGCCCTCAGACCAATATTTTCCTATTCCAGGCAGGGTAATCCTGGGTTAATAAGGCACATAGGGACAGTGGTGGCTTCTGGTGTCCTGTATTTCTTCCCTGCTCTTGCTGGCAGGCTCCCTGCCAAATAGGCCATAAAGTATGTCTAAACAAGAGTATCAAATGGAATGGTCAAGCAGAAGGCATGTACCAAGGGCAGAGAGGGTTCAGAACTTAGGCAGAGAATGGGAACTGCCAGAGGCCAGGTCAGCTCAGGACTCACCCCAGCTGATGGGGCAAAGGGAGAAGTTGCATGAATAATGGCGGGGGTGAGTGAAGGACACACCACAGAGTATTGAAGACCTAGACTGAACCCCCACCACATACATATCAAAAAAAATTCCATAAAATATCCTAAGTTTTATTTTTGAAACATGGTCTCATGCAGCCAAACCAGCCTTAAACTTAAACAAGACCTTAAACATCTTGTCCTCTGGCCTTTCACCCAATCACTGGGATTTACCATGACACCAGAGCTATAGCCTCAACCCTATAATATAGATTTGTTTAAATATGCCAAAAATTCTATTTAAAATGGGTGTTATATAGGAAAGACTCTTAGAATCAGGAATCAAGCTCAACTGAAGAACATTTGCTTTGAATGTACAAGACTTCAGGCTACAAACTCAGCAGTCTGCCCCCCCCCCAAAAAAAAAAAAAAAAAACACATGGACATAGGAAGTTGAAAGAAAATGCCTCCATGAGATCCAGCTGTAAGGCATTTTCTCAACTAGTGATCAAGGGGGGAGGCCCAGCCCATTGTGGGTGGTGCCATCCCTAGGCTGGTAGACCTGGGTTCTATAAGAAAGCAGGCTGAGCAAGCCAGGGGAAGCAAGCCAGTAAGTAACATCCCTCCATGGCCTCTGCATCAGCTCCTGCTTCCTGACCTGTTTGAGTTCCAGTCCTGACTTCCTCTGATGATGAACAACAATGTGGAAGTGTAAGCAGAATAAACCCTTTCCTCCCCAACTTGCTTCCTGGTCATGATGTTTGTGCAAGAATAGAAACCCTGACTAAGACAAAGGAACACCCAATGATCAAGATTTGTCCTCATTGTCCAACCTCAAACAAACTTAGAGAACAAAAAATAAAGAACACCAACTCTATCTCTTTTGCAAATAACTCAGGCTAGACCTAAACCAAACAAGGCCAGTGTAGAAATGAAATTGATTCTAGACGGATGGATGTCACCATGGAACCATATGCCCAACAAATCCCTTATAAATTATTAGCAATATTTTCTAATGGAACTATAACCAAGTTGGTTTAATACAGAAAAGGGGAGTTGATCAAAAATGTATAATTTATTATATTAAAAGATTTCAAAACTATGCTGAAGTGCTTAGCAAAACCAGTAAGACAGGTGAGAAAGGTAGAACTGGAAAAGAGAAAATGCTTATTTAAAAGATGATTTGCGGGCTGGAGAGATGGCTCAGTGCTCTTCTGCTCTTCCAGAGGTCCTGAGTTCAAATCCCAGCAACCACATGGTGGCTCACAACCATCTGTAATGAGATCTGATGCCCTTTTCTGGTGTATATCTGAAGACAGATACAGTGTATGAATATAAAACAAATAAATCTTCTTTAAAAAAAAAAAAAGTCATCTAGCCAAAAAAAGCCCAAGAGCAGATGAATTTAGTGCAGAATTCTATTAGACATTCATAGAAGACTTAATACCAATACTCTCCAAACTATTCCACAAAATAGAAACAGAAGGAACACTACCCAATTCCTTCTAAAAACCCATAATTACAATCATACCTAAACCACACAAAGACCCAACAAAGAAAGAAAATTTCAGACCAATTTTCGTATGAATAGCGATGCAAAAGTACTCCATAAATTTCTCCCAAACTAAATCCAAGAACACATAAAAATGATTGTTCATCATGATCAAGTAGGCTTCATCCAAGGGATGCAGGGATGGTTCAATATACAGCAAACCAGTAGCCAATATCAAACTAAATGGAAAGAAACTTGAAGCAAGCCCAGTAAAATCACAGACTAGACAAGGCTGCCCACTCTCTCCCTACCTATTCAACATAATACTTGAAGTTCTAGCCAGAGCAATTAGACAACAAAAGGAGGTCAAAGGGATACAAATTGGAAAGGAAGAAATCAAAATATCAGTCTTTGCAGATGATATGATTGTATTCTTAAGTGACTCCAGAGAACTTCTACTACTGCTGATAACTTCAGCAAAGTGGCTGAATATAAAATTAACTCAAACAAATCAGTAACCTTCCTCTACTCAAAGGTTAAACAGGCTGAGAAAGAAATTAGAGAATAGACACCCTTCACAATAGTCAACAAATAATATAAAATACCTTGGTGTGACTCTTTCCAAGCAAGTGAAAGATCTATATGATAAGAACTTCAAGTTTCTGAAGAAAGAAATGGAAGAAGATCTCAGAAGATGAAGAGATGATATCATGGATTGGCAGGATTAATACAGTGAAAATGGCCGTCTTGCCAAAAGCAGTCTACAGGTTCAATGCAATCCCCATCAAAATTCCAACTCAATTCTTCACAGAGTTAGAAAGAGCAATTTGTAAATTCATTTGGAATAACAAAAAACCCAGAATAGCAAAAACTATTCTCAATAAAAGAACTTCTGGGAGAATCTCCATCCTTGACCTCAAGCTGTATTACAGAGTAATCATGACAAAAAGTGCATGCATGGTATTGGTACAGAGACAGGCCAATGGAACAGAACTGAAGACCCAGAAATGAACCCACACACCTATGTTCACTTGATCTTTGACAGAAAAGCTAAAACCATTACGTGGCATAAAGACAGCATCTTCAACAAATGGTGCTGGTTTAACTTTAGATCCGCAGGTAGAAGAATGAAAATAATATAATAAACTAGTCCAGTGCCAGAAACAAGTAGGCCACCAATGACCCTACTACAAGGACAAAGGACACAAGAAAAATGAGTGCTGTCATAGGAAGAAAACCAGTGGTTCGGCCCAAGTGCCTATGCTTTCACCCCCTAGGAGCCTAGGTTAACACTTAAAGTTGGGGGTAGGAAGGTTTAAGTGGGACTGGGATGCATGATGTGCAACTCACAAGGAACCAATCGAAAGTTAAAAAAGAAGAAAGAAAAAACATTACCCATCACCTACACTAAACTACAACCATGTGCCCTTTTCTACAAGAAAACCCTCAAGACTGGATCCCAAAAGTATGCACAAAGCCATGAAAACCACATTATACCAGATTTTCTAACACCAACCCTTGATGCTAGAGGTCTGAAGAAGAATATTGCCAACAGGGCCCTTAGAAGGAAGATTCTGAACCCAGAAGTTCATCCCCCAACTGAAAGCACTGCAATGAGAATAACAAATGGGACAGAATTGGCCACTGTGCACAGGAATGCCTTCAAAGCCTTCAGTACCTTCCAAGCTTTGCATCTCACTTCCTGTTGCCTTTTGATCACTACTCTCCACAGCTGTTCCTTAACACTCTGAGTACTCCCACCTCAGGTCCTCTGCACAAGCTAGTCTCTCCCTGGACATTTTTCCTACAAATATATGTGTGACTTTGTCCCTCTCCTTTTTGGTTTCTTCTTCTCAGGAAGTCTGGCCTTTCAAATCACTCAGGACAGAGTGACATCCCACCAATGCTCTGTAACTATCTAACTTCTTTATCTTTCTTTTTTTCAAACACCCAAGATACTACACACTCCAAGTCTGCCCCTCTCCACAAGAAGCGATCTAGGTCAGCCTTGTACACTGAAGCTGCACCATGCTTGGAATGTACCTGGTCAGAGCAGATGCCACTTGTGAGCTAATTCTTGGATCCAACAGTTTCTCCTATCCTCTGCCAACTAGTTCCTTTTCCAACTCACTCAATAGCACCCATCTACCTTTGCCAGGCCCGAAACTATGAAGTGAGAGGCTTATTATCCCCTTTCCTCGCACATAACTCACTTGTTGATCAAATATTGTTGGTTCTGCTACATTACATACTGGATCTGTCTCTTTGTTCCTCTCTATGGCCACGATACTGATCCAATTTACCATCACCTCTAGGCCCTCAGGAGACCTTAAAGGTCTAATTTCTATATGTGTCTCTCCCCATCATCCCACACCACCTTCTCATCTGCTTCCTGTGTGTCAATCAAAATAACCTCATGTATGTAGCATGCCTTTTCTGCCTTCCTCATTACTTCCAACAAAATGTTGGTCCATGGCCGCAAGGCTGCCTCATCCTTGGATTTCATCTACAATGTCCTTCTCTGTAATTTTGCCACCCCTCTGGACCGATTCAATCCCAGAGCAGCTTGTTAATCTTCCAGCCTAAGTGTGCCAACTTAACAGAGATACTGGTCCTCACAAAGACAGGCCATGACTCTTTTCTTTTTAGAGGTAGCTCTTACTATGTAACCATGGCTGCTCTGGCTGGAACTTTATGTGTAGGCCAGGCTGGTCTCTAACTGAGATCTGCCTGCATCTGCCTCTTCAGTACTGGGGTCAAAGGCATGTGCCACTATGTCTAGCACAACCCTTCACTCTTACTACTGCACTTACAGGAGTGCTGGTGAGCCATTTCCCTCAGCACAGGCATGTCTAGTGCCAGCATGCCACTGATAGCACACCGTCCATGATAGCAGTTGGATCCTCATGACAAGAACTCTCAAAGCATTGTTGTGAGACAGGCAGAGACTGTCTTATTTCTAAAATCCTACTTTCATGATTCTGATATGATCCTCACGGCAAGAATGAAGAAAGCACCTACCACTACCGTTGATTCCCACTGACTTCCAGTGGAGCAGTGAACTGGACCCAGCAAGTCCTTGCATATTTCTCGGAGGCGGTATTCAAACCCTGTCATATAAAAACCAAAAAACAGAAAGATATTATTAAAGGACATGAAAATCAAGAATATACTAAGTTGTATACACATTCAAGCTAAATGAACAAATATGTTATTGCCTACTATGGGCAAAACATGTCTGTTTTTCTCTGTTTGAGGCCTAGAGACCATGAATTGTTTCTCACTCATTCATCAGCCTCTAGACAATAGGCAGCATCCTCCCTGTCTGCTGGGCACATGTAAATAAGACACAGAAGCTCTATGATGAAATAGTGGGAACATGGGGACCTGCAGCTGGTGTGACAGATCAGAAGCACGGAGGCAACTTCCAAAGGAAGGGAGCTGACTGGGAATCGAGCAACAGAATTACAGCTGAATATGGCAAGATCAAGGGACACAGGCACCACAGCATGGGGGTGCCACCAGAAAAACTAGACACAGAGATCTGGGCAGTGCTTGGACAGCTAACATCACAGGGACTGGACAAAATGAAAAGGATGAAGCTAGAGTGTGAGGACAGTGAGAAGCGAGCAGTGTCTCAGGTGCTTAACTCGGGGCTGCTCCTCTCAGACAGCAAAACAATGTACTGTCCAGGGACAATGAATAGATACATGGAAGTGAAGAGTCCAGATGAGGCAGAGCCTCTGCGATATGTAAGGGTGGGTTCTGCTCACCACTCAGGAAGGGGCAAAGCAGGTCTGAGGACCTGGAGGTGAGCCTGTTAAGGAAGGTCAGTGACCATAAACTAAGTGCAGAAAGAGTCAAAGAGCAAAGAGAGTAAAATCTACTGGGATTATAGGGCTTTACTAACAGTCAGAGATGAGCATCAAAGACCAGCTCTGCAAGTCACCTTGTAGATACTTGGGACACCTCTCTATCGTTAAATACTTAGATTTGTTTCCGTTAAATCATATCAAAATGGGAAAGGTAATAAAGGACAAAGCAAAGGACAGGCAAGGCTGTGGAGAAGCTCTGGGAGCACAGCTGGGGCTGTGTGGGTCACAGGAGAGCTTTGGATGGACCAGTCCTGTGCCATACACTGGGAACCAAGTCAGGAGGTAGGAAAGGCTACTAAAACAGAATGAGATTTTGCCCATCAAGGACTGAGAGGTGCTGGAGGTCACAGCACAGTTCTCTTCCAGAATACCTTGCCCCCTGTTGGGGGAAATGCTAAGAGCACAGGTACTCTGAGAGCCCTGATGGGGCAGGGGTGAACTGGGGTGCCCAGGGAAGCAGTGGAGAGCATGCATAATCTTCTAGCAAAAGGGGCTCAGAGAACAGAAAAAAATACTGTCAACAGACACCCTTCTTTGGAGGACTCTTACCTTCATTCACAAGGTACCGGGCATAGAGGAGGAGCCAGTGACGATACTCGTGACTTGACTGCAGGGTAAGTGCCGCAGCAACCTGGTTCTCTAGGTAGGCCAGTGTGGTCTCCTGCTGTACCACATGAGGCACGGAGAAGAGCCGGGCAGCTTGCCTTCCAGAGCTACAGAGACCAGCAAGGCAGGCACGATAAGACAGGGTGTGCTACACTGGCGTATGGGGCTACACTGTGTGCCCCAGTGTATCAAAGAGGAGATGGAAGGGTGGAGGGCAAATAAGCTGTCCAAGGCCTCCTAACCATCAGCTGATTAAGCTACTATCAAGCTCTGTATTCCTCATCAAAAGGCGGGCTACATGGGAGCATCCATGCTCAGTACCTGCTGTCTGGGGTCCTGAAATAACAGCCTTATCCACTCCCAAACTCTATGCCATACGGGTATCTATGACCCTCAGGACCCTCACTGACTGTGACCTGGGCCTTTGAAATGATGGGGCCAGGGTTCTAGCTGTCCCCAAAACACACTTGATGAAGATCAAAACTGACAACTCCTATGCACTGAGCAGCAGTTATGACACAGGAAACAAGCAGAGGCCAGACCCAGTATGGCACTGCTAACAGTACTGCTCACGTACTTGGAGGTGCGGCCCTGAATTATGGCTAATGGTCCTGAACAGAGCATGGCATCCTGGGATGGCAGGCTGTTCCTGAAGTCTGCACACTGGGCCAGTGAATCTTGCTTGTCAGAAACCAGGTTCCTGAGAAAGCAAAGAAAAAAGCAAATGTCAGAAAAAAACAAAGAAAAAAGGTCAGGGGAGCAAACCCTGCCCACCACACTGCAGCACACCAGTGGAAACTGAGAGCCACTGTCCTCCAAGACAGGTGCCCATTACTGGCAGGCTTTCTAGTCACAAGTCTGACAAATGAGAGGAATGTCACTGAACATTTTAGCTACATAGTCTTGGTTCTTAATATCTAGGTGACCCCTGTATGCAATGCTTTCTGAATGCCTGGCTCACACGATGCTGTGGCTGCCCATGGCCCTGTGCGATCTAGCCACGCTCCATCTGCTGGGTAACACGAGGCCTCCAATTTTCCTGATGAGGCAGTTCTCTCACCATTTCAGGACCCTCTCTACATAACTGTTAAGAAAATATTTTCCATAAAATAGAGGGGTGTCTTTATGAATGTGTCCAAACAAAGAGTTGATGTCTTTTCTTTTTTCTGAGTCTCTGAAAAGTTGAACTAGGGATCCTCTGATCTGTTTCTTAAGTAAATGCTATTATTACAAGCATGGAACGCCATGCCTGCCTTGTCTTTTCGTAAATGATCAATGTGTTTGCCATACTATAACCACACATTAATACATAATTATTTGCAAATTGAAAGGTAGCAGAAATTTGCTTTTTTAACAGAAAAATAAATCTCAGAATTGAATATGAGCTTATGCCTGGCAACTAACAGAAAAGGACCTAGAAGGCAGCATGCTTTGGCTCTGAAGGAGTGGCTGGCATACAGCTCATATACTGCACACATCTGGGTTAGAATCCCTAACGTGGGCTAGGAAGATGACTCAAACAGATAAAACACTCGCTGCAAAAGCATGAGGACTGACATTTGGATCTCTAGCGCCCACATAAAAGCCACATAGGTATGACAACCTGATCATAATCCCAGTGTTCAAGAGAAGACACAAGAACAGGGACAGGGAGGGGACTAGCTAGACTAGCCAAATCAGTAAGTGCCAGGTTCAGTGAGCAACCCTGTCTTGATAAAGAGGGAGAGCAATAGAGGAGACACCAGACATCAACATATACCTATACAAGTATCCACCCCCCCACATTCTGATATACATATGCGTACATACACACACACACACACACACACACACACACACACACTTTTCTTTTTTTTTAATCTAATGTATACAGAAATTTTACAAATACAGGGAGTGGCTCCAAATTCCAAACTAGTCAAAGAAAATACAGAAATCCTATTAGCAGCTTGATTTTCTCAGTAAGTGGGAAAGACCATTTTGGTACAGTTAAGCCCACAGAATGGACTACTGACAAGGTTACCATGTTGGTGGTGGTTAAGGAGACCAGTCTATCAAGAACCACAAGTGTTTCAGAATCTGTTCTGATAAAAACTGGCTCCAGGAAATAATTTAGAAGGCCAATGCCCTCACCCACGAACATTGAAGAGAGAAAAGCCCAGATTCTCAGAACCCTACTGTATGGCAGTGCACATACAGGGGCTAGTGAGAGTTCAAAAGAAGCAAGGCCAAGCAGGAACGACCACCTATGGCCCATGTCCAATGTAGAAACACTCCCAGAGAACAAGACAGAGGGATACCTTCTTACCATGTGGACAGGGATGGATTAAAGCAGTATGCTTTCCCGTCAGACAAATTCATCACTGGGATTCCATGCTGTGTTAGCAAGATCTGTGACACCGTCATATCACTTCCTGAAGGATACCACAAGAATAAGTTCTAATCAGTAACTATGAATGAATGTTCACTAATAGGAAAATCTGAACCCTGCCTCTGAATTACTGATATATAATCTATATACTGCCGCTTAGTGCTTTAGCCAAGCCATTGTGATAACCACCAGGATCTCTGTCACCCATTTTAGGGACCCATTTAATCATCCGCCCAGAAAGCATGTCTCCCTGCTATGTAAGTACAGCTCTAGCTCACTGTAAGCTGTGCCCTAAACCTGGTTCTCTATATGGGCTAAGGAGCCATAGACCACAGCTGTACCAAACCCGGGCCTCTGCCCCCAGGGAAAGAGGAGTGCCCACCCATAGGTGTTACCTGACAAGATGGAGTGTAGAGATTCTTCTTTCACCACAACCACCTGTCTGTGAACATCCCTAAAGAGACAGGAAACAGCTTACTCTATACCCAAGTCAGAAGCATCAGAATGTCTTTGCTACTCAACATCCTGGTCCCTGCCTATTTCCCCAACCTATTCTGCCCAAATCTACAGAAGAAATTCCAGGCAGCAGATCTACTGAGCAATTCCCAACACCCATACCCACCCTGAGAAAAACACCACCCTCTGCTAACGGACATCTATCTCATTACCAGTGAACACTAACTGCTTAGGCCCACTGGCTACTTCTCTGTGGGATCCCCACCCAATTCCTATGTAGACCGGAGGCCCCAGCCTGTGCCTGCCTCTCACCAGACAGACAGTGTGGCTGCAGCGGTGAGTGCCATGACGTAGGGGCCCGTGCAGTGCAAAGTAGAAATTGGAGATGGAAGGAGGATGGGAGGGAGGAGACGGCGACCACAGGTAGAGAACACCGACAGCATCCTCTTTTCACAGGCAACACATACCACATCACTGCAAGGGAAGAGGAGGGGAAGGCGTCACAGGGGCCAGATGAATGATGCAGAGCCCGCCTTCCTCCAGGGCCTTCAGGGGCCTCATACATTTGCACTGAGCAGGTGCTGCTATTGGGATGGCAAGGAAAGGGTTATGCAAGGACCAGGGCGGGGGGACAACAAGGCAGACAGCCTGCTTGAGCACTTACAAAGGGACTTCTGTTTTTCCCTGTTCACACTGCTCACTGATACTGCTCACACTGATACTGACCAAGGGGTGCAGATACTTCACAAAGCTACTCACCATGATGCTCACCCAAAATATGTGCCTAAGTCATGAGACCAGAGTGCCCAGGTGACAGACTCCTGGCTACAACTAGTCAGGAAAGTCCAGACAAGGTCTCAGGGAATAGGTTGGAGAAGGGTAGAGCACTAGTACCAGCTGCTACAGGAACACCAGCTGAGCACTCCAGGCTGTCAAGGCTAGGACAGGAGAGGTGTGCCACTCCAGGAGCAAGGAATTCTTCAGAAGAGCACCCCTGATTGAGATGTGGTCCTCAAGGAAGCCTACTACAAGAAGGCCACTGCCTTTCAAGTATAGCTTCCGAGGCCAGGCCACTGGTGTATGGGTTACTAACACCCTAGCAAGACACATGGAGCCCCCTTCATTATATCTAACCCAATGAGTCAGGGTACATAGTCTGTATGAGCAATTTCCCCCTGCTTAAGAGTACTCCTAAGTACTCCATTCTAAGGACAGAGTTTAAGCAAGACACGTGTTTACAAAAGTCTATTTCAAAGCATGAATGGAAGGAGACTTTGAATAGGACCTAGTTGCAGAGGGATCTCTCTGATGTGACTACAGTCTGTCTGGTTATTTTTATGATCAGGGCCTTCCTTAGCCAGTTCCCAGTAATGAATCTATGACATGGGCTGCAACACTGGACAAGGATCTTTGTAGGCCTGGCCTGTATAGGAAAGGCTCTGTTCCTGAAGCTATATTGCTACAGGAGAGTCTGTGCTGACATCCTTGGACTCCTGCTGGAACATGCCACTTGCCTTAGGACCCGAGACATAAAATTGGTACTAATAACAGTACCAAACGCACAGGAAACTAGGACTTAAAACTCAGTGATCTTGTGCCAAGGGAAAATCCCAAGGAAAAACAGAAGTGTGGGATCTTTCAGAACTAATACTATAAACTCATTTGGGTCCAAGGGAATCTGAAGACCTACCTAGCCAGTTGGGTGAAAGGCATTCACACATGACCTGAAGGCAGACAACTAAGGATCTAATCAAAATAGTTTTCTGAGCAATTACTGTTGCAAGGCCCTAGTAGAAATATCTGCTATATGGATGGCCACGAGAAATTATCAGAAAGAACCCAGTTACATTATTAAAGAGAGCTCCCTCCCTGCTACTAGCTCCCATTCAAAGTTTTCTTGTATTCATACTTTGAAAATAGTTGTAAATAGGAGAGCACTGGGTACCTGAGAAAGTGCTGATTATCTTTTTCCAGTAAGCCAAGAAGGATAGAACCCTTGTGCTGTTATAAGAAGGCACTGGGTGCCTGCACTGAACTAAGACAAGCTCCCACTAGCCAGCAGGGCCAAGACTTGCAGCACCATCAGTCCATCCTGTCCAGGATGCTGAATGAAAATCCAGGGTACAGGGAAAGCACCTGCCGAGGTCAGGGAGAGGCAGGCAGACCTCAGTCTACCAGGCCCCTCAGGGGGGCCTGGTAGACTGAGTCACTCAAGGCTTAAATCCTGCGTGTGACAATGGAGGGCAAGGACACTGACACGGGAGGGACTGGGACGGTGAATCCATGTTCAGAAGGCCCCAGGAGCCCGGCCTGGAGCTGTTCTCTCCTCACAGGTATGCTCTGTAACCATGCTGCTGCTGTCCATCATGGCTCTTACCAGCTGCCAGCAGCAGTGAGGACGCGACTGCTGAGCACTGTCTCCCACTCCTTCCCTTCACGGTTGCACTTCAGGCGACTCAGCCTTATCCCCCCAACAGCGGTCACTTCATTCTCCACCTCTATGTACATGGAGGGGTCAGAGCTCACCTGGACAGAGGAAAGCAACACATAACTTCAGGTAGCAGTGGTGGTTCCTGGAGGTGAGGGACACTCAAGGACTGTAGGACAACCTGGGCTGAGATGGGGCAAAGACGACAAAGAAGCAGACTAGCTGACTGGCCACCAGGGAAGGGAAACAGGAAAAGGGGGATGCCATCTCACAGAAGTGCAACTTGCCCAAGACTACATACAGCCCTGGACCTGGGAGTAAGCCTCAGACTGGAAGGATCACCAAAGACTGCAATGTTTGATAAGAGAGAAAAATATAAAAAAAACCCAATGTGCTCTCCACATTGACAAACTTCCCTGTGTAATACTATGGCATTACATAACCCATATTATCATGGTCTAGTTCAATGCCTGGCATGAAATGGATTCAGCCTTGAACATATCTACAGATCTGATCTGTAGACACTGCGTTTCTGTATGCACACCCAGGCAGAACAGTTGACAAATTTACATGAGTGCAAGTGGGTAAACTGGAGTGGAGGCTGGTTAAAGGAAGGAGCTACACTCTCTCTGTAACACCAGAAACCAAGGATGGTTCCATGTGGTACTGAGAGTTAAAGACATCTGAGAAAGATCTAATAGAACTTGAGAGTTTTGAGATGCTGCCCCATGAAAATACCTAACACACACACACACACACACACACACACACACACACACACACACGCACGCACGCACGCACGCACGCACGCACGCATGATGCACACACACCTACTGCTGGAAGAGATGGTGCCTATTCTCAAGCACCACAAAATCAGCTCAGACCTCTCATGCCATGAGGCCAAAGGAAAATGACATATATACAGAGCCCAAGTTTATCTAAGGAGATGCACCAAACTAGAGGCAGAGGCGTACAGTGAAACAATAGGTAAGTGGAAAGCCCCCATAATGGGAGAGGCATAGACACAGATGCTGGGCCAAAGGATGAGACTCCTTTGCATATGAAAGACTATTTAGTTTACACTGTTTGAATAACTTCATGGTTGAAAGACTCTCTACTCTTGGGACTACAGAAATGGACCAGTGGTTTAAAGCACGTGCTGCTCTTGCAGTGGACCTGGCTCAACTCCCAGCACCCGCATGGCAGCTCACAAACATCTGTAACTCTAATTCCGAAGGACCCAATGCTTCTTCTGACCTCTGGGGGCAACAAGCATACATGTGGTACACATACATAGGTGCAGGCAAAATATTCACACACATAAAATGAAAATAAAATAAACCTAAAAGCATAAGAATCTATTATTATAAGCCAGGTCTTGAGAACCAGCTAAGAACAGCGAGGCTACGGCAGAACACAGGCACATGTGCCACGGGCACCCAGCCTCACACAGTCACGGGGGGTGGAAGGCTTGCAAAAGGACGCACGAGTCAGGTCTTAAAAGGGTTGATATCCAGATTTGATGGTAAGAGCACGCCTGGCCACTGAGACTTAAAAGCAAAGCTTGAAAGAGGAAGAGACATGAGGGTAGGAACAGAAGGTCTACCACAGTCAGCTAGTATCCCTCCAGAAGATAGAGAGCCACTGGAAATGAGTCCCCAAGGTGTGACAAAATGGGCCTATAATAGGGGAGAGAGAATGTACATTCTTGTGAGGGAGTGGTAAGGGTCCCAGTCCTCACCTGGAGGGTGAACGCCCTCTGCGGACCCGGAATTGGCAGCTTCAGTGCAAGTGCTGGTGCGGACAGACACATGGCCTCCTTCTCTGCAGACAGGGCAGCTGGAGACTAAAAGAGCCAGAAATATCCCTGAGCTCCACCTAAACACTACAGGGGTAGCATTAGGGAAAGTAAGTTACCCAGAGGTAAGGACCTAAGGTGAGGCTGGGCCTGTTCCCAAGGCATGTCCACCTACTCTGGACGGCAGAAAGCACAAGGGAATGCTACAAGGATCCCCACCTGACAGATGAGGGGGCTGACATCAGGGGACCAGTTGTGGTGTAGCTATTTCCTCTGAGTGCCATCTCGCCATCATGGAGCAGAGACTGCTGTGGTGACCTACAGAATATGTTGGCCCCACGTCATGGCAACGAAATAAGCAATACAACACAGTGATAGCTGGGTCTACAGTAAAAAATGGGGCTCTTAACATTCCCTCAATGAAGCTGGGGGAAGGATGTTACTAGACTCTCACCTGACTTTCCGGACAACATTCCCTCCCACCACCAGGCTACACATGGTCTTAAGAAGTGGGTTAGAGTACTAAGGCAGAAGCTTGACTGAGGGCGGGACTCCAGGAACACAGTTTATATGAGCTGTCACCGGTGCTTGGGCTGGGACTGTTCAGTGGAGTACTTTTAAATATATACACTCTTTGCTCATGCTTCTTAAGTAACCCAAGCTGGACTTAGATGGAATCGTTTCTCTGAGCTGTTGGTACCCTGTATGATGTGAATGGGCACTTCTTTTTTTTGTCTCCCAGAAAGTCTTAACAGGCTACTCAAGGTCTCTATGAGTGGTGGGCAGGTCAAAAGGAACATGGCCTACAAGGTACAATGAATGGTGTGTCTAAGTCCTCACACTAATAAGACACCCTCCACGCACAAGGGCCTCCCAATGAGGCAGGGTGGGACAGGCAAGGCAGTCTATAGTCCTCACCTGGACGGACAGAGACATGGGCAAAAGACGAGAATCCTTCCTAGGGCGACCTTTCTTCTTCTTTTCCACTGTCTCTACCTCAAGCTCAAGTTTGCGCTTGGACAGTGAGGAAGGCTTGGCCAGGTGGACCTTCTCGTCACTGTCACTACTGCTCTCCAGTTCCCGGGACCTCAGCTCCTTGATGAGGTTCTGCTCTTTCAACCTGAAATCAAAGATATCTGTAATTCTGTCTACAAAGCCATTCGTTCTATGAATTTCTCATATATATATATATATATACATATATATATATATATATGTATATATATATAGTTTTATGTGTATGGGTATTTTGCCTACGTGTGGATCTAAGTATCATGTGTGCCTGATGCCCTCCAGATCCGAAAAGGATGCCAAACTCCCTGGAACTGGAGTTATAAACAGTTGTACATCCTATAGGTGCTGGGAATTGAACACAGGTCTTATATAATAATAACAAGAGCTCTTAACCCCAAACCATCTCTCTAAACCCTATACTTTTAAAAAATCAATCTTAAGAGTTTATAAACAGTGTAAAGAGAGCTTTCAGTTTCTACTCCAACAGGAGCTCGACAGGCGATGCTAAATGACAACAGACAGCTGAAAGACTGAAGAGCAGGAGCTCTTCCCAGTCCCATCAAAGGATCAAGGTGCTGGTTATATGCTAGGCACTGAGTGTGGGCAAGCGTGAGTTAAAACTGCTGGAGTGTGGGACAGAAGGGATCACTCACTCCGTTCTCACTCCCAAGGACTATGTTTCCAGTCACAGATGGAGAAAATTCTCCATGGCTTAGGGGAAACATGGCCCTTTCGTTCTACTCTCAGGGCCTTGCTCACTGCCCAGAGGACCAGAGAGTGACCATCCCCAGACCCTAGCCTGCTCCCCAGACTATGGAGCTCATTTAAAGGACAAAGTGAGTCACAAGGTTATAGAAGGACACAGAAATAAGACAGCTGCCCATTAGACAGAATGATAAGATTGCCCATCTTTGTCTGGAATATCCAATCCCATGAAATAGCCCAAACCAGCCACTTCTGAGAAAGAAAGGGAACCAATCCTACCACTAAACACATAGGTCTTATTTTCCAGACCAAGGTGGACTCCATCTCTGGGTCTTGCACTAGGGAATCTGTCTCTGTGCTTTGCTGTATGTGAGTCCTTCCAGTTTTAGTAAAACCTGGCTAAATGCTTCTCCCATTCTTTAGAGCAGCAGAAAATAATTCCTTCATGAAACCCCAGACATCACCATGTGGCGTCACTACTGAACAATGGGCTTCTGCAGTGGACGACAACTGAGGGACTGCTTCTGGGACATGCAAAGACAACTGGGCAGAGAAAATAAAGTTGTACAAAATTATGTTTCTGATGACTTCAGTTACTGGAATCATAAAACACAGCCTAACTTCTAGCCTATAACAAAAGATACCAACTTTCATTATAAAATATTAAGTCATGATGAAAAACATAAATAAAACCTAATAAGAATAGAGCAAATGACAAAAGTAGATGGAGAAAAAGTACAGCTTTGAAAACTCTGGGCATGGTGGCATGGTCCCAGCACATGGAAGCAGAGACAGGTAGATCCTGGTGACTTCAAGGCTAGCCTAGTATATAGAGCAAGTTCTGGCCAACTGGACCTGCATAAAGAGACACTGTCTCAAAAAAACCAATCAGACAAGAAGACTATCAGATCACCACAGATGTAGGCTGGTCTTCAATAACAACAAAAGCAACAGAAAGCCCACATACTTGTGGAAACTGAACAACTCTCTGCTCAGTGATAATGCTCAGGGAAGAAATAAAGAAAGAAATCAAAGATTTTCTAGAATGTAAAAAAATAAAGAAACAGCATACCCAAACCTATGTAACACAATGAAAGCAGTGCTAAGAAGAAAATTCAAAGCATTAAGTGCCTTCATAAAGATGTTGGAGAGATCCTACACTAGCAGCTTAACAGCATATCCAAAAGCTCTAGAACAAAAAGAAGCAATTATATCTAACAGGAGTAGAAGGCAAGAAATAATCAAATTCAGAATTGAAATCAACCAACTAGCAAAAAAAGAGAACTATACAAAGAATCAACAAAACCAGGAGCTGGTTCTTTGAGAAAATCAACAAGATTAATAAACCCTTAGCCAGATTAACCAGAGAGCACAGAGACGGTGTCCAAATTAACGAAGTCAGGAATTAAAGGGGAGACATAACAACAGAAACTAAGGAAATTAAAAAAAAAAAAAAAAAAAAAAAACCAGATCCTACTACAAAAGCCTTTAATCAACAAAACTGGAAATTCTAGATGATCTTCTAGACAGATCCCAGGTGCCAAAGTTAAATCAGGACCAAGTAAACCATCTAAATAGTCCCATAACCCTAAGAAAATAGAATCAGTCATAAAAAGTATCCCCAAAAAAGGCCAAAGTCAGATGGTTTTGGTGCAGAATTCTATTAGAAACTCCAAAGAAGACTGAATACAAATATGCCTCAAATTAATCCACAAAATAGAAACAGAAGGAATGCTACTTAATTCATTCTATCCCTGACCTCAGGCTATATTACAGAGCAATAATAATAAAAACTGCATGGTATTGGCACAGAGACAAGAAGGTATATCAATGGAACAGAATTAAAGACCCAGAAATAAACCCACACACTTGTGGTCACTTGACCTCTGACAAAGAAGCCAGAACCATACAGTGGGGGGGGGGGGGGGCATCTTCAACAAATGGTGCTGGTCTAACTGGTGGTCTGCAATAGAAGAATGAAAACTGATCCATTTTATCTCCTTGTACAAAGCTCAAGTCCAATGGGATCAAGGACCTCCACATAAAACCAGGTACACTGAAACTAACAAAGCAGAAAGTAGGGAAGAGCTTAGAACACATAGGCACAGGGGAAATTTTCCTGAACAGAACACCAAAGATTCAGATACTTACAGCCCAGGGACCCCAGTGAAATAGTTAGGGGAAGGACTTGGGGACTGCAACCCCATAGGAAGTAACAGGGTCCCTCAGGGCTCCCAGGAATTAAGCAGCAAACCAAAGAGCATACATTGGTTGATTCCTGGTCCCTGCTACATATGTAGCAGAGGACTGCCTTATCTTGCTTCAGTGGGAGGAAATACAATTGGGATGCCCCAGAGAAGGAGGACACTAGAGCGGTGAGGTGGGAGTGAGTGGGTGGGGGACCACCCTCTTAGGGGTGAAGGGGAGGGAGATGGGGTGGAGGTTTAGTGGAGGGGGGACTGAGAAGGGGGGATAACATTTGACATGTAAATAAATAAAATAATTAATTTACAAAAAAGCAAGAATCCCACTTAGATATTATAGAAGTTCCAAAACTATCAGATTACAGTTGTAATGAAGCTCATTAACATACTAATGGATGTAGCAGCCATTAGTTAAAGTGACAGTAATGTCAACGACTATAGCAACAACAGAGTAATAATAGCAAAAAACTTTCAAAACCAAGGAAAAATAGCGAACTGCAGATCCAGGCTGTTAAGAGAAGACTCAATAACAAATATTCATGCCTAGACATAATATATCAAACCACAAAAAAAAAAAAAAAAAAAAAAAAAAAGTCATAGAAAGGTGGCAGGGTGCAGAACTATGAAGTGTCTTTTCTTTCTACCTGTCATACCAGGAGCTACTCTTTGTGAAGAGTTTTTCCTGTCAAAGGTTGCTAACCCACCCAGGATCAATGTTCTACAAACCTTCCCAACTTTTGATTTGCTTCTTTGCCCAAATCCTGGACTCTTTCACAACTGTACCCTTCATGCCAATCAAACAATTACATTAGATTATGAGGTTAAGTTCCCAGAAATAGGATGAGACAGTCACCACCTATCTTACAAAATAAAAGCCAAGTGAAGCTCCTACCTGTGAGCTTGCTAGGTCTGTTGGGTTGAATGGTGCATTAGGTCTCAAACCCAAACAATCAAGGTGGACCTGGCTACCAGGTTCTCCCAGCATCCCTTAGTCCCTCAGTCCCTACCTATTACAAGTCCTACTGGGTGCCCTAAACTGCTTCTGCCCAGATATTGGGCTGGGCTTCCCTCCCCAAAACTGTCCTTCTCTATATAATGTAGCCATATTGGTTACCTGCCAGTCTTTGGGATCATGTCCACTCTGGACTCTCCCAGATGTTTCTACCTTTAGTCATGCTTTGAGCAACAGTAAATCTTCTCCTCCTCCACCATACCTAGAAACAACCATGTCTTTTCCTTCTTATTTTTTTCATTCATCTGGTACCAAGACCCAACTGAGGACAAATTGCTAGATAAGGTTTCCATTAACATGGCATATCCTTTTTCAAATAGAAATTGCCATGCCAGATTACCTTTGCTTTGTTCTTGTTAGCAACACCAGAATAATTTTTTTTTTTCCATCTCCTTCCAGGCCACTCCAGCACAGTTCAGTGAGAACTCTGCAACTGTGAATCCAAATAAATCTTTCCTCTCTTAAAAAGCAGCTCCTATCAAAAACTCATCTCACTGATAAGAGAAAAAGACATTACCCGTCCTACTGAACTTCTTGGGTAAATGGAAATACTTAAAGTATTCAAAACAAGATAAACAAACAAACAAAAACAGGTGCTGTGGTTTCAGCAATTTGGGTTGAGCGGAAGTATTGCATGAATCTAGGAGTATGGAACCAATCTGGAAAATAAAGTAACATGCCATCTAAAACAAACAATATACATCTAGGAATCCGTAGAGCTGTATATGGTAGCATTTATCTGTGATGCCAACCTTCGAGAGGCTGAGGCAAGAGGACAGAGAGTTCCAGACCAGCTAGACACCATTCCACAAGACAAAAAAGAAAGTCAATATTTTCTCAGGTAAACACAAGAGGGCTGGAGAGATCAACCAGTACATTTTACTATGCAAATAGGAAACCCTGGGCTCCCTGGGGAGATAGTTCAGAAAATAGGAGTGCTTTCTGTGTAAGCACAAGACCTGATCTGAATCCTCAGAACCCACATCAGATGCCTAGCACTTGGCTGGAGGACAGGAGTTGAAAACAGAAGGATCCTGAGAGTTCTCTGGTCAGTCAGCCTATCCAAAACACTGTGTAAAAGAAGATTCAGGATTCCCATGGAGACTGAAGACAGGCAGTTCTCAAGAGTCCTCCAAGACTCCAGCACCAGACCTCTAATCTCATGAACAGAGCTACCAGATTCTTGACATGAGACATACATGGTAATAGACACATATATCTACTCATTATATCAGATCTGTTCTTAGAATCCTGAATACAATAAGTATTTTTTTTTAATTTAATAACAAAAGGAGCAGTGGAAAGCCTCACTAACAGAAGGAATTATTAGGAATATAGTATCAGAATTTTAAAAGGAATGCATGCTCACTCAGACCTAGATAAAAATGTCCAATGGAATACACAAGATGTTTGGACACTGTGAAGATGCCAAATTATAAGCATAGAATTCCATGCCAGAGGCATTAAAAAAAATTTTCAATTTACTCATAGCAGAAAAGTCACCATACGCTAAG
This sequence comes from Micromys minutus, assembly GCF_963924665.1. NCBI lineage: Eukaryota > Metazoa > Chordata > Mammalia > Rodentia > Muridae > Micromys > Micromys minutus. The sequence goes on along the minus strand of NC_137976.1, from coordinate 74,252,781 downwards.
AGATACCTATCCAGATACATGAGACATGGAGAACACCAAACAGACCAGAGCAGACAAGAAAATCCCACACTACATTATAACTGAAACACAGCACAAAGACCACAGAAAGTGTGCTGAAAGCTGAAAAAGGAGGAGTGCTAAGTCACATGCAAATGCAGGCAGGCCCACATTCATAACTATCTTAACAGAAACTTTAAATGGCAAAAGCTCTTGAAAAGATGTTTTCCAGTTCTAAAAGAAAAGCATACCAACCAAGATTATTATATCCAGATAAACTGTCACAACCAAGGGAGAAAGAAAATCTTTCCATGATTAAAGCTTAAAGAATTTTTGAGCACTAAGCCCTATAGATATAGAGGACACTGGAAAGAATTTTGCAAACTAAAGAAAATGATAAATATATCCAAAAAGCTGTAGAAAAACAATTAATGAAGCTAAAGCAGTAGTCAAGAAAAACAGGATTAGGAAAACATCAAATACTAAAAAGTCAGCAAAAGAACAAGAATTAATTAACATATACCTTTTGATAATAACAGTATTAAATTATGGTCTCAATTCCCCAAAAGACACAAACAGACTGGGTTAAAAACAGGGCCCACGTACTTGCTGCCTCTGAGAAACACACTTCATCCTCACTACCTTGGATGAAAGGATAGAAAAAGTGATTCCAAAAAAATGGAGCTAGACAACACAGGTATCACTACTCTAACATCTGACAAAACAGACTTCAAATGCACGTTGGCAGGAGGCTGTCCTAAGTGTGTGGACTACTGCATGCACTGGGGTGAAGGGCAGCATGACTAGGCAGGACTGAGTGAGAAAAGAAAAGCTAACAAGGAGCAAACAAGGATGGGTGTTTCTTCTCTTTCTGTTCTTAACTGGGAAGCACTAACTTAGTTTCCTGCACTGTAACCTAGAATTCCAGTCAGTCAGATGAATGTTCTCCCTCAACTGTATCCTTGGAGCATTTGTTACACTTTTAGTTCTTTGATCCATATTGACTTTAAGTGTATTTATTTTATAATCTCCTTCTAACAACTCTTTAATCAGATTTATCAAGGCCTAAACTTTACATTCTTTATATCCCTGACATTTCTACACAATAGACTCCTTCCCTACCTCTCCTTACATAACCCCTTTCTATCCCACCCACATGGTCCTTCTGTCTCAGATCCTAGCATGCTGTGATTTCAAGTGTGTACAACTATGCCAAGCTGGACTACTTTCTCCAGTGCTTTATTAAGTCTACCCAGGTACTGATTTGTTGGTGTAAATACTTTATACTTTGGGAACAGAAGAAATGTCTCCACATTTATGTCTTTTTCAAGTGCCTCTATATATTACCAAGAGCAAAATCCTCTTTTGTGCTCATTTCCGGGTATAGTGACTTGTAGCTGACACAAGCAATGTTACATTGACTCCAAGGAAACCTAACCCTGGGATAAGCTCAGACATGCCAACTTCTCTGCCATGTTTCTGAGACACCAGTTGAGTTTTTTGCTAGCATTCAACTCTCAATGAAGCCAAACTTTTCCAAGTGGTTTGACTTCAAAAATGACTCAGTTACAATATCTAAATGTCTCAGAACAAAGACTTTTTGTCTTGAACTGATGTGGCCACCAGAACTCAAGGTCCTTTGCTAGCCTGTCACCTAATATTTACAGTATAAGCCCACTGCTCTGGATCTTTTGGTTCACTCAGATTTTAAACCATGGGTGCTAGGAAATATCACATATTTTAGAGGTCTGGGTTTGTTTGCTTGGTTGCTTTAGTTTGTTTGGAGACAGGGGTAGTCCTCTGTGGCCCTGGCTGGCCTAGTGTCTACTGTAAATGTTAAGAAATTAGATAATAGATAAGTCACACCAAGCCTGCAGACGTTAGAGGGCCATGTGTCCTAAAAAAGACCTAACGCAAATCCCTGTGTCTTCTCAGTCACCCTGAGCAGACCTTGCCTTGCTCCATGTGACAACAGCAGAACCTCCTATTTCCAACCACACATTTGCTCCATTTCCCAGCACACTCTGGAACCATTCAAGGGCATTCTGGGCAGGTGGCTAGAACACCTGGCTCTTGTGCCTCTTCCCTTTCTAACCTTAGGACACAGTGTCCTCCCCAACAGTGCCTTCCAGCCACCTCCCCACTTTTAGCGGGCACTGCTTTTTGCTCAGAGGCCTCTGGAGTCTTGCTCTCCTAAAGGAGACGGGATGCACGGTGGAAGCCCTGAGGAGGTATAGCATCTACCACCTACCTTTCAACAGCTGTTGGAATCACACTGGTCAAGGAAGGAGCACCTGGTGTGGCTTTGGACCGCTCTGTAAACCGGGAATCAAAGGCTTTCATGGGTTCAATCTTGGATGGGGTTGTTAACACAGAGGGTGACAACGCAGCAGAAGCAGAGGTAGCATTCACACTGAGGAAAGATGGGAGATGCATCAAACACAAGCACAGAACTTGGAGCTCATCAAAAGAAGCTAAGTATCAGCCTTCTTTCTACAAATACAAGAAAACTCCAAAATATAGTCTGCTGTTTTCATTTTGGGTTTTTGTTTTGTTTTTGGTTTTTTTTTTAATGTTCACATATTAAGATTCTGGAAGTCTATCTGACAAGTTCAAGGACAAATCACATTTTCCCTTTTGTGTTTTTCTAACAATTTTGGGGTTTAGACAATATACTGGTCTCCACAATCTCCATACACCATGTCCATCGCAAGTGATTCAACCACGGGTTTGCCACATCATAGTAACTAGAGTTACTAGACTCACGAGGGTCTTGAAGTCATGGCCTAATCCTGCCCTTTACCTTCAGCCTTGTCCCCTTGGTCCTAAGTAGGCTCACCCACTGCTTACTGGAATCATGGCCAAGCCTTCGCACTTTGTGGAAAAGGCTGTCCAGCTTTCCTCTTGCTGAAAGCTACCCCAATTCCTGAGCAAAGCTACTAAGCCTTGGTTTACCTCACACAGATTGCTCTTCCATCTGCTTATTTCACATTCCCATACCAGATGCCTAGCAATCATACCCAATGGCACTGTCTTCCACTTCCATGATCTCTAGTTCCAAGTCACAAAACACAGTTCAGCTCTAGTGGCACCTGTCCTTCCCCTTGCTTGCTTCCTGAATTCCATGTTGCACTGTCTCCTCTATGGTGTGCTCTAATTGTTTGATGAGACCAGAAGGAGGAGGGTGCAGTAACCCACGATTTGTTCCACTGACAGAGAAGCACGTGGCCTTATCAGTTATAATACTTATATTTGGGCCCCATTGTCCTAGTGGAACCATCTTCCTAAATTGAAAGTCCCAAAGCCTGTCTCCCCTGAGAAAAACCCAGGGCACCTAGCTTAGACCAGAAACCCGGCCTTTCCTCCACTTTTCCCAATCCACCTAAGGGACTTGAAGCTCTGCTTTTGCCACTGCCCCGGCTCTCAGCTTTCCCTTGATTGTCCTGCATGGGCTCTCAGAGAAGCACTTCCTATAGTATTGATGAAACCTGCTTGCTAAGCCTCCCAATGGACAAATACACCTTTCTGCAAAAAGACCCTAAGAGCTACCCTGCATCCATGTAAACACCTCTTCCTTATTGGAGGACAAGGACCTGCCAATCAAAACCTTGTATATACCTGGTTCTTACAGTGTACAGTCCAGAGTAGGGATGTGGGCCATGTTCACTCTTACCTATGCTCTCCAAGTCCTGACTAGATGTGACAGACAGTGAAAACATGGACTCAGTAAATTTGACTCAAAGTGTGAGGGAATCTACAAGCTCACACAATCACCCTGGCAGGGATGAAGCATGAAACTCACAGCATAGTAGAGGCCAGAGCCAGAAACGTGAGGCCATCTCTGGAACAAGTCTACCAGAAAGTAGGTTGATCCTGTTGCAGAAAGTATTTCACTGGCAGGTCCCTAAATCTTGTAGCTTTACTCTCAGCCAGTTTCTGTCAGATTGACACAGCCTCCAGCCTCAGAGACTAACTTAAACAAATCCTCCCATTTAAAGAAGATTCTCATTTTAAGCATTTCTTCTCCTTTTAAATAATGTGTCCTCGAACTAATAAGAGAATAAAACTTCTTTTATTTCAAAGATTTATTTTTATTTTATGTGCATTGGTGTTTCGCTTGCCTGTGTGTGTGCAGGTGTCAAATCACTTGGAGCTGGATTTCAAACAGTTAGCTGTGAGCTGTAATGTGGGTGCTGGGAACTGAACCCAGATCCTCTGGAAGAGCAACCAAAACTTTCAACTCCTGAGCCACCTCTCCAGCCCCTAGAATGAAACTCTCATCCCTGGAACCTAAATTTTCCCCAAGGACATGGCTGATCCTTGGTGTTTACTAACCTGTCCTTACTGACAGACTCGCCTGTAGGCCTGGCACTGGTGGCTGCCACTGGTTCTGTGCAAGGCTTTGAGGCGCCGAAGGAAGGGGTACTGGAGTCCAGTGGCAGTAGCTGCTGACCACTAGGAGAGGAGAGCATGGTGCCTGCTAGGGAGCTGGAGAGTGGGATGCTGTTGAAGAATGCCGTGGAGAAGTCCCTGTCATTAACAAGGAAAAGTAAATCAGCACAAAAATGTCACATGTAGTATAACATTTTTCTGGGTCTTGAGGCATAGGTAATTTGCAGAGTTAAGAGTTTAAAAATGAAACACTTAATACCCTATTTAATTGACTCTAAAGTAAACTAGTAATGCACATACAACGACAGAAGACAACCAGGCTGCGATCTGTTACTGTCACATGCTACTGAGCCTACCATGCACCCTGCAGCATCTACAGGCCTCCCTTTTGAGGGACTTTCCTACTGGATGGGCATGTCATTTACGTAACAGCCTCCTTGCTCCTGTGACCTAGGACCCCAAGAGGAGGTAAATGTGAGTATTGGAGCTGAGGGACTTGGGGTAGAACAGCCAGGGCAACTCCCTGGCCAATTGCAAGCTCCCACACTTAGGCATCTCAGTCACGTTCATTGTGCCTCAAGTTCTCACCTGCCAATGAATTAGGATTAAATCCTGATTAAAGAATACTGTGTAATACATATCTAGAGCACACAGCAGCCGCTCACACATATATGGAATTATATTGTTTTGTACTAACCAATTCCTGTGCAATGTGGGATATATTCAGAGATACGTAGAGTAGCAAATGTAATATTTGTTTGTATATGGTTCTGATAAACATTTCTAAAGCTCCCTTAGTGGTTAAGTCACAAGCCACTTAGGGAATACCTATTCCACCACAACCTAAAAGGCTTTCTGGGTTTTGTACTCCTCCTCCTCTTGCTGTTGCTGCTGCTGGTGGTGGTGGTATTTGTTGGTTAGATTTGTGGTACTAGGATAGAATCTGAGCCTTACATGTGTAGAGCAACTGTAATACCACTGAATCATGTACCCATACTTGCTTTTATTTTGATAAAATAAAAGCTTTTAATCATGTAAAAAGGTTTTACAGTAACTTACACAAGTGGGCAATGAACTCATTGTGCAGCCTAGATAGGCCTCCTAAATGGCTAGGATTACAGGTCTGCCCTGCAAAGATCACCCCTACAGTTTTATCAAATTTCTCGCTGTGAGTCAATTTGATGGATAATAAATAGTATTTTACTACAGTTTTGCTCCAAGGGAACAAATGAGAAAAATAAAGGGTTTTGTTACTATAGATTTTAGCATGGCTAAAACAATGTCATTTTGGTATGATTTGAATTTTATGTCATTTATGGAAAACATCTTTTTTCTTATAAAACTATAAACAAAAATGTTTTAAGACCAGGCATGGTAGCTCACACCTTTAACACCAGCAATCAGGAGGTAAAGGAAAATGGATCTCTATGAGTTCAAAGCCAGCTGGGTCCTGGCCAGCCACAGCTACATAGTAAGACCTTATCTTTCAAAAGTTTTAAGTGACAGCAAAAGAAATAAAACAAAAAGCTGCTAAGCTTGTTGAGGTTTCTACTGTTAAATTGACAGAGTGTGATCCAATATGGTTTCTAGAGAGACAAGTCATCCTGTTTCTCATTTGCTAGATAGGCCAATGGCTCATCACTAATTGAGACATTACCTTTAAAACTGCTACGGCAGGCATGGTAGTGCACACCTTTGATACCAGCAACCAGAAGGTAGAGGCAGGTGGAGCTCTGTGCTGGCAGGGGCTACATAGTGAACCTTTTTAGAACTTCCTTGAATGGGGTAGTGAGGTGACTCAGTTGATAAACTACATCCCACAAAACCCTGAGAACCTGAGTTTTGATCTCTAACAATCACATAAAAAGCCAAACACAATGCCATGTGCCTATAGTCCCAGTGCTAGGAAGGTGAAGACAGAAAAGCTGGTGCTTGTTGACTAGCAAGTCTAGCTGAATTAGTAAACACCGGGACAAAGAGAGTCTATCTCAAAAAAAGAGTAGAGCCAATTGAGGAAGACACCCTATAACAACTTCTGCCTCCACACACATGCACACACATTTGCACATGTACACACACACACACACACACACACACACACACACACACACACACACTTTCTTGAATATTTGAGCCTTTTGTGAAAATTCTATTATATGCCATTGGCCTGCCTACTTATCTTTAGTACCTCTCTGCTTAAAACTTGTTTATATCTTATTTTCTGGTAGAGTTAGTTGTCCTAATCAACCCCTTTTCTTTTCCTATGCTTCTGAAATATCTCAAATATTGCTATTTCTCCATATAACTTAAGAATTACCTTTCTAATTCTGAAAATTATGACTACTCTTCTTGGTCCATATTAAATTTGTTTAGGAATAACTGGTATTCTGAATATGAACACCTTAGCTAATATGTAGCACGTCTTTTGACTTTTGTTGAATTTTCTTTAGGGCTCTCATACACATGTAGAGGCCAAGGTCCACATAGTTATCTATTACTCTCCATTTTTTTTTTTTTTGTTGTTGTTGTTTTTAAATACCAGCTTTCTCATTGAACCTAGAGCTCACCAATTCAGCTAGAATAGTCAGCAAGTAAGCCCCAAAGATCTGGCTATCTACATGCGTGCGCATGCACGCGCACACACACACACACCAGTACCTGGGTTTTAATCTGATGTTTGGGATAGGAACTCGGATCCTCATGTTTGGGCAGCAAGTATTCTACCCACCAAGCCATCTCCTCAACCTAAGCAGACTCCTTGAATTTTTCTTCACAAATTTACATTACTTAGTTCAACCTGGTAAGTAAGCCCTGCTACTCAAGAGGATAAAAAAGAAAAGCTTACTTGTACCTCCAAGTTCAAGGTCAGCCTGGATAACACAATAAAATGCTGTCTTTAAAAAAAGTAAATCGTTTGTGAATGTGGTTTCCTCCTTTATATTTTCTAAAGGAACTGCTGCTAAAGTTATTTGATCTCGTTTGTACCCGCATACGCTTTCACTCAGTTTGTAGCCCAAACTGCCACAAGCACATAAACCTCCTGCCTCTACATTCTAAATGGGGAATGAGCAGCACGTGGTGGATTAACTACAAAGAGCCTCAAAGAGGAACATTAAATTATAATCAGGGGAGTAAATTGTCATTTTATTTCTAAATGTGATATGAAAGAAGGTATTTTATTTCTAAATGTAATTTGAAAAAAATTGTAAATTACTAGCTAAAGAAACCTCTATCTATTTTCATTTCATTGATTTTGAAGTCAGAACAAGTTGAATACCCCTTAAGCAACTATGGAGCCCAGATACTGGTGTGTGTGTGTGTGTGTGTGTGTGTGTGTGTATGTGTGTGTGTGTGTTGTGTGTTGTGTGTCTATACCATTTACTTGTTTTGATCAGGTGGCATGTAGCTTAAATTATATTCTATAATTTTGAACATTTTTACTTACCTAAAATAAACCTTATTTGATTGTGAAATTAATTTTGGGGGGTTTTTTTAGTTTGGTTTGGGTTGGTTGGTTTTTTGGGGGTTTTGAGTATGCTGTCCTGACTGGCTTGGAACCCCCTATGTAGATAACATAGGCCTAAAACTCACAGATTTCTGCCTTCTTCTGCCTCTCAAGTGCTGGAATCAAACAAACGCATCACCATGCCCAGCCGTTACACCAGCACCTCAACATGCTATGAGGTTCTCCAAATGACTGTACTATTTAGGAGTTTGCACTGATATCCAGAAACTACACAGGTCTGAGATGTATTGTGTCCTTTGTGGTGATGAAGTCTATGTTGTCCAGACTTGAGCTCAGACGCTCATCCTGCCTCAGTCTCCTGAATAGACAGCTGGGACTATGCAACACAGTGAACCGCCATCATTTAGATTTAAGTTTCCTTCTTCTCTAGGTTCTAGAACATGCAAACATGTTATTACAATTTCCCTGTGAAGGCTTCCTGATCTGGGCGCTTTAAGGAAAGCAAACCCAATTTCTTATCCAGCGATACATCACTTTTAGTAATTGTGTGTGTGTTTGTCTCATACTTTTCATTCATTTTTTATCTGTGAATATCTCCCACTTATAATTACCTTACACATTTGTTTTTCTTTCTTGATTAGCTAATAATCTGATATATAGCTATTTGGTTCAACACAGGACCCAGGAGGGTAAACATAATATAAATATTTATTAACATAAATAATCAAGCTCTGATATCAGAATTAAGTACCCAGTAGTAGAAAGCTGACTCAAGACCAGCCTCTTCACTAGATAAAGCATGGGAAGATCCAATGGATCACTGTGCACCAACACCACCTCCTTTCCTACTACAGGCCTGCAGTGCTCAGAGCACATGTCCACACCTGATTCTAATAAAAGTTAGGAAGTGGCCTTACCCTATAATGGAGGAAAACATAAGATGAAATCACCTGTCTGAGAAGAGGCAAGCAGGTTCTGAACATGTGTCTAGGACACCTAGTGGAAAAGTGAGGTTAGCACATTCTTATTCATGAAGCCTCTTTAGTGTTCAAGAAGACCTGGAATAGCTCATGAATGAGCAACTAAAAAAATGTAAAGAACTGTTTTATAGTCTCTGTGAAAGGCTTCCTGATGCCCTGAGCTGATAGTGTGTGGATCTAAAACACACCTAGCACACCTAGCAATGGTGAATTCTTTGATTCAGTCTATCCTAGAGAACAATACTACAAACACACATCTTGACTGCAGATATGCAGATAACAGAAAATGTAAAGAGGTCATCCTCCCCTTCCCTGACTCTACAGAGTGAATAATGCATCTCAGAGTCCTACTGTCTGTCCAGCAGTTCCACTTCAGGAACTGCCCAAGAGGACAGCCAAGTGTGTGTTCAAAGACTAACATTCACAAAACTGGACACAAAATAAAAGTCCACAGTTAAGGAGCAGGTTCATTGACTCATGGTGCATTCAGACACAGGAATCTGGATAATCAGCAAGCAATGCTTCAGAGGACTATTTATTTAGTGGATGAAAGTCAAGATACAGTAGCAAGCAGGGAACGAATAGAAATACAGATATCAAAATGATAACAGAGGCTGGACTATGAATGATATTTATCCTCTTCTTTGGATTTTTACTATCTTTCTAAATTTTCAACTATATGTCTTTCATAATCAGGGGGAAACTGTTACAAAAGGAAGAAAGCATAACTTCCTTTCTTGCCCTACAGTACCTTGCCAGCAACTAGGCAGAGTACAGGGCCAGCAAGTGGGGACATTCTGGCCTTGGGCCACTCAGTTCCTACCCTTCCACATGTGTGGAGAGCATATGGAGAGCCCTATGGGACCACAGGCTTTTAGAGTATGGGAGTTGGCCCCAGAGTCTTCCAAGATCCTAACTGGCTAACTGACAAAAGAAGAAAAAAAGGCCTCCCCAGACAAGGTCACAGAAAGCTTGGTGAATGAATGAGTACCCAGTGTCCAGCTGTGCTATGCAGAGAGGCGTGATTCTCCTCCGACCATCTGCTGTCCGTGTTTCCACTTGTTTCTTCAAAAGATTCTGGCAACGTAGAGTCAAATAGGTGAATACAAAAATTTCAGCTAACCACATCCAAATGTCAAAAAAATAGAGCTGTCCTTTCTTTTCCCTTTATGATGAGGACATTTAGCTCTTCTAGGAAACCAACATGAACTAGCACTGGTGGGCGCAGTCTTCACGCTGCACAAGAGAACTCCAGGGCCTGGTGCTCATGTTGCCTTCCAAGCCCCTGGCACCCACTCTCCTCTCTGCTCCTATGAATCTGACTATGTCTCTGCTCATCACGCTTCTGTGCTTCTGTCTGTCTCATGATTAGGGTGTGAGCATTAAATGTGGCTCCGTCACATAGATCTCACTACAGTGATGCAAAATAAAGACTTCTAAGGAAACGCATTCTAATTCTCCTTTCCATAGCCTTGTTGGTACAAAGAAAGTCAAGCAGCTGCCAAACTTAGACACGTCAGCAGGGCGTGTGTTTTACTGATGCATACAGAGAAGCAAAGGTCAGTCACAGGTCTAAGAGCCTTCTTCCCTGTCATCAGTACAAGGCACGACCAAATTTAGGCTGTAAGCACAGGATATCTAACAGCCGTTAGGTAATTCCAGTGCGTTAAGATTAAGTTATAAACTTGTGAGCCACACTCTTGTCACAAAGTAGTGACCTGCAAACCAACTCTATTTACAATAAATAATAAAAAAAAAAACCAAACATGTCACTCTGTACCACAGGCTGAACAAGAACATATTCTATACAGCCCAGGCTGGGTTCACACTTGCAGTAATCATCCTGCCTCAGCCTTCCAAGTGTTCAATTTATAAATATGACCCATAATGCCTGGCATCCTTCCTCAAAAAAGGCTTAACTGTGATTTCCAATCATACATTCTGTCAGATTGACCTGGAGAGGCCTGTTGGCCTGAACAAGCTCCTGAACATGATTACTTTCTCGGTTCTCAGTAAGCTCCAGGTCTCTGACACTGCCCTGCCCCATTATCCCTGTCCACCAACAAAGTATAGGCTTCCAGAAGAAGGGGAACCCAAGCATCTACAATTTCCTAGAGATGAGTGGGTGAAGACTTTGTAGTTTCTGAAAGAACAACCTCTTCTACTGCTCCCTGGGGAATAGAGACCTATGATAAAGATTTAAAGCCATCATCAGCATGGGCCCCAGCTGGCTAGGGTCCCACCTAATACTTACCACATACTCTCTTCACCATCCATCACTCATGCCCTAGCCCTATCTCTGTGTCCTGTACAGACCTCCTGTTTCATGTTCTATCTGTTCACCCCCTTTGCCCTGTCTCTGGGCATCTGCTCATGTCTCTTAGTGCCACTGGACCATGCCCTCACCTTTCTGATATCTTCTAGACTTTCCCCATTGACCACACCCGTGACTGAGGATGCTGAGCTTGTCTCCCTAGTCGTTGCATTCTTCTGATCCAGCTGCTGCTGTTGCTGTCTCCGTTGGTACTTGAGCATCTCAGGGTTCTCAATAACAGCTGTGGAAAGCTGGGCCTCAGTCATTATTGCCAGGCTTTTGCCATAGGTGGACTGGTGAATCCGGCTCTGTAGGAAGCAGGGAGAGGTTTAACACATGGGTTTGAGATCACCATGGCTGAAGTTGCCAACCAGCAGGTGCAGTATAGTGCTGACTCTCCTGCTTCTAAAAGCAGAACAGCCCAGGAAGCCAGCTCACCATCAGTTCCCAGCCTGTCACTGACTAGACATGCTGTTTACAACCTCCTGTACATCTACAGCAGGGAAGACAGTGAGATACTGACAATAAATCACCTTTTACATCCACTAGTACAAAACATGGCTGTGAATACTGTCTCAACCAAAATGCAGACTCCCAAACTGGTAACTTACAGTTTTTATGTTATACCAAGAACCCTAAGCACTCTCACAGAACCAAGATGGTCTCTCTGCTCTTATGGATACCAGACACCGCGGCAGGAGGCCCCATGCAACTAGCATTGTCTCTAACGGGCACTGCAGGCTTCTCAGCTCCTCCATCATGGTCCTTCTCAGCAGGATCTCCTCCCAACCCCAGGCCTTGTTAACTAATCCTCTGCTATAACAAGCTAGACAAGAACCTCAAGAGAAGAGGGGCAGCAGCATCCCACAACACCATATTAAGCAGTTTTCATAAAACCATGCCAAGAAGTAGATCCACAAAAAGATGTGCAAATGACAGTCCTGCCCAGGAACAGGACTAGAGTTAATCGGTATCTGGCTCATACCAGATGATGTCTAGTTAGAGTTAGCAGGCAGCCTTCTACAACAAGGGCATTGAGACTCATGTTAGGACCTACATAGCCCCAGGAACTTTCCGCTTCTACTGTCCTGTCTCTGGTCCCCTCTCCCAAACCTAACCTCTGTAATCTCAAACCAAATTTCGATCTTGGTCAAGATTTTTCTAGAGTTCTTTAAACACCAGAGTCAATGTCAATGATCTGGGAAATGGTAAAATACATGGGGCACTTCCATAGCTCTTACAATGACTCTTCAAGAGGCACAGAAGGGCCCAATGATCCTTGATGACAGGGATAAGGAAGAATGAAGATTCTAGGTCACTCAGGAACTTATTCCTTCTTTAAAAAAAAAAAAACCTGACAGGCTGCCCCCCATTCCAAGCACAGTGCATAAGGTAGACTCCACCCCAAGGCATTTACATCTTAGTTGAGGGTGGTTGTGTCGCACAGTAGATTAAGAGGTAGCTTACCCCCAGCAACAGCATCACTAAGAGGATAGCTGCTGACCTGCTCTGGGCTTCCACAGAGCTCCATTCAGACAAATGGATATAATACCCCATTAACGGTTGGCAAAAGTCTGTCGGTAGAAAGAACAGTTTCTGTGTCTACAGCAGGTAAAGCAGAGCCTTTCCCAAAGCCCATACAGAAGTATAGGAGGCCCCATGCTAAGAAGAGACGTAGATGAGGGAGCCTGACTCAAAGGCAGCAAGCCTAGTTCACACATCCACTTTCTACTTAAAGTCAGAGTGGTCCTGACAAAAGACCATGCTATTTTCTCGGGCTTGGATACCTCACTAATGAAATAGATGAGACCTGCTTTATAAATGTTAATGTTATAAAATACCTCAAGTCCTTTCTTATGGCATCTAGGGAGAAAAGGGTGGCAGAGAAACTGAAGGAAGAAAGAAAACAAAAATATAAACCATGAAAGAGGGCACAGGTCAAACACAGAGCTAAGAAGCAGTGACAAGCAGACGTCCCTGGAGCTTAGTCCAGTAACTTTGGCAACTGGGTTTGGTCTCTTGGTACAAAGACTCTTGGCAAGTTTTCTACCAAGTTTTCAACTTTATCTTATTTTTTTAAAAAACATTCTTTAAAAAATAAAAATGCCTGGACAGTGGTGGTACACACCTTTAATCCCAGCATTAAGAAGGCAGAGGCAAGAGAATCTCTATGAGTTTGAGGTCAGCCTAGTCTGTGAATTACATAATAGCAAGGGCTACACAGAAAAACTCTTGACTTGAAAAAAAGACAAAAAACAAGAACTGGTTCTCCTTTGATGAGAACATGAACCATGAATCACTGAGTGACCACAGCATTTGCTCATTATGTGGAAAGAAGGTCCCAGGTTTGAGTCTCAGCATCTGCAAGCCTTACTTTGCAGATGATTATTCTATTTTGTTAATTTATTCATTTTAAAACAATTTTACTATGTAGCCCAGGCTGGCCCTAAACTCTCTTAAGCCTCTTTGGGATTAAAGGTATATGCCACTGTACCCAGTAATCATACTCAGTTTATATGATAAATACATGAAAAACCCATCTTTGGGCAAGAACCTGACATAGATGCTAACAGTGACCACTATTAACTGTCACATAACTGCTGCTATGCCAACATAAAACAAGAAGATGAAGGACATGACATAAACAAGAACCCCATGGAAGTGACTCCAACTCTCTCCCACAGGTAAAAGTTTCCTTATAGCCACTGCTCTCTCAGCTTAAGCACAGATGCCCAATTTAGTCTTTGCTCCAATACTTATTTCTGACATGAGTATTTATTATTAATCTATTCTTTTTCAAAAAGGATTAACATAACCTATAAAAAGCAAACATTTTAGAATAGTTAAAAAACACCATGTCTTCCATGAGAAGGACCCAATTGAAGAGGTCTCAGAGCCAGTATCGCAGCACATAGGCCACAAACCTACCTTTTCCTCCTCACTCAGGGGGTCTCCAAGTTCATCCTGAGAGAAGTCAAGGAATGCCACAGAGCCGTCCATGGAGCACACCAGGATTCCCAACCCATTCAGAGTCCTGAAAGAGACAGCTATCAGCAGCCCAGGGGGACAATGTACCTAAAGTTGCCACAAAAGGATGCTCAAAGAATGCTCTGATGAATGCTAAGAGAGACCCTAAGGCTCTCTTCTGTGACCTAAGGATAGGGGCAGCCAAAGAGGGGCAATAATCACAGCCTTTGGTGCCCTTTAGGACTAGGTACCAACGCAGAGAATCTCTTACCATATCTTCTACAGGTTTTCAATTTCTATTATCTGCTACAAACCTACAGGATGCCCAGTTTGTTCAAGCAGACATGTCCCTTGTGGTGACACCGTCAGGAGTGGGCAGAGATGCTGTTACTTGAGTAGAGTGCAAACTACACCTTGGGGGCTGCACTGTCAGAGGAAGGTGACCAAGCTGCCTGACCGTAAAGTAGCCCAGAGGTCACAGGCTGGAGTAACCAATGTACTGTAGAAAGAATCCATCTTACCAGGAAATATCCATGATAGACTTGTCAAACAGCTCATGGATGACAACCAGAGGCCGTTTCAAACATGTGAGCTACAGGGAGAAAAAAGTTACAATTAATGAAATCACTGAGAACCACCCTGCACACTCAGTGTAACCATCTTTATGAGCCCAGGAGCTTTGGTGACTTCCACTAACATACATGACATAGTCAATTCAATCAAGATACAACTGCCAAAACCACAAGCTGGGGTACCAAGGCCTGACAGAAATGTACACACTGAAGCTACAGTCTATCAGGGGAACAGCTTGGTATTCATTCAGCAATAGCAAAATCAAAGATCTACGGAGCAGGATGAGATGGTCTCTGAAAGAACCCAGCTTACCTTCTCTGGGCAATGAGTTCTGGTCCACATTACTCAAGGCTCCAAAAATAGTTCTGTAAGACACTCCTGTGTGTCAGATAGCTCCCAAACACACACCAGTATAAACTTCCCTTAGTCCAAACACAAACTGTTAAAGTCTAATGGAAGCTGGAGAGACGACTCAGCATTTACTGCTCTCACCCAGGACCTGAGCTCAGCTCTAGTGCCCACACTAGGTAGTTCACAGCCTCCTTTAACTCCAGCTCCCAGGAGATCCAACACCTTCTTCTGGCATTGTGTGCCCACACTTGCTCGTGTACGCGTGCACACATACACAGAGATACACAAAGGGGGAAGGGGTCTGGAGAAATGGTTCAGTGGTTAAGATCAATTAATGTCTTACAGAGCACATAGGACTGGTTTCCAGCACCCACATAGAAGCTAACAACTATAATTTCAGTTCCAGGGGATAGACACCTCTTCTGGACTTCACATAGTACATATACATACATACATACATACATACACACACATACATACATACACACACACATACATACATGTATTCAAAAAACTCATATACATAAAATAAAAATAAGCCTTTGTTTTAAAACTGGTGAACTTGTAAGTATTTAAGAATGCACTTATTCATATGATGGGGTCTCCCTTGCGCTGTGGCAGGTTATGGGAAGCTGACCTACTCTGCCTTGCACCTGTAGCCTAGAATGTGAGTACAGAGGGATACAGCCACATGAGACTGGGGGAGAAAAATCAGACTCTGAAGTAACTGGGTCCTACATTAAGTATCTTGGCCCAACATAATTCTATTCCCAGAAAACAACCACTTTGTTGGCCTAATGTTATTGTACATCATGTAAAGATCATCCTTGTGTTAGTCAAATGCCAATTTCCATCTGGTTGCAATTCGGACATAGCATTGTAATGTATATTCTAAGAATCTTCTGTCTCAAAATTGTGTAAATATTGCTCCCCAATTATCTCTGATTGGCTAATAAAAAAGCAGACTAGCCAATGACTGGGCAGAGGAGATAATAAGGCTGAACTTCTGATGCCAGCCAGGAGAAGGAAAAAGAGTTTTCACCATGAGGTGAGTAAACCAGGAGCCACCATGGAGAGCGCCAAATACTGACCAGAGAGAATCAAATCAATGGTTAAAATGCAAGTATTTGAGGATTTGGGCTGGAAATTAACTAGATTAGCTTAGAGAATTAGAATAGATCAATATCTGTTCAGTTATTGTGTCTTAAAGCTCATTCAATAAATCAAATAGTCTCTGTCTCAATTATCTGGGAGCTAGCCAGGTTAGCCACTTTTAAATTTGCACTAACACAACTTTATCCATTTTCCCATGAAAATCTGGAGTACGTACACCCACCTGATCTCAAAATTTTATCAAACTAAGATAGCACCCTTAATGGTCTAGGGGTTGAGGGAGACTCCAAAAAGAGCATGCCATGAACTGCTGTGAGAAAAGACCTGAGTGAGTGTGAAGGAAGTGCCACCTGGTTCCTTCCAGCAACATATTTCTCTGTACAATTATAATGCATGTAACCAAACACATAACCTTAAATATATTCTGCTTTTGAAGAAACAGATTTTTTTTGAACTCCTCTCTCCTGCCCTCTCTATCCCCCCACCCGTGTGTGTGTGTGTGTGTGTGTGTGTGTGTGTGTGTGTGTGTGTGTGACTTTCAGCATGCTGGCATGCACCTAGTAGTAGCTAGGACTACAGTCTGCAATGCATGTGGAATTTTCTCAGGTCACAAAAACATCAGCCCTAACTTAGAAAACTGTGACAGTTCGCTCTTAATCCATTATTGAATATAATACATGCTGAGAATCTGCACAGTGGACATTGAGTTAGGTCCAAAGAGCCTTAAAACAGTACCTCCCCTCCTCCCCTCCAGCACTGCTGTTTAGCAAGGAGAGCAAGATACACAGCCTTAACCAGTGTTACCCAAACTGTCAAATGGAAAAATAAGTGCAGGTACCAACTAATTTCATAAACAAGTCAACATGGGCAGCCAGGATGGCAGGTGGAACTCAACCTGGGCCTCACAAAAAGACCCTGTCTCAACTAAAACAACCTTAGTATCAGTTCATGATATGTTCATAAAGTTAAACCCTACCCAACAATGGAGGGGGAGGATCATTGGTAAATACAACACTCAAGATTTTTAAAACCCAATATGTTAAATGAAAGAAATAGCAACAACATAAGGGGGGGGGGGAGTTTAGCAACTGCTTTCCATGAAGTTCAAGAACAGGTCAAACTCATCAGTTAGAGGCTTTTAGTGCAACTGCTTTCGTGAGTGTTCCAGGTGGTAGTGAGCCAGCACAAACATACACAGCAGACAATTCACAGCATCTATGTATACACAGACACAAAGAACTTCCTAGCAGAAAGCAGCGCAGCATGCCAGCTCTGACACTGACCGCCAAAGGACATGGTCTAGGTGGGTCAGGGGCCATCTCTTGGCCAGGCCCAGTCTCGGTGCTTCCTCCTAAACAGCAGGAAAACCTGCATGCTTCTAAAAAGTAGCTGGCCCGAGGCACAAGATGAAGAATACACTGTGCACCATCAAAAACAGTGGCTCTCTCTTTCCTCGAAGTCCTCCAGACTCACTGTCTTCCCAGTTCTTAATCTACCCTGCAAAGCTCAGGACTTACCCAGACGGAGAGTGAGCGGTCCTTACTGCCAACAGCACAGCAGCAGTATGGGCAACTGGGCTTTGCAGAACTCCCATTCTTCTGCTTCTTCTTGAAGATTTTTGGGTTGAATTTCTAAAGCCAAATAACCACAGTTAAAATAAGTAATTAAATACCAAAATGTCCTACAAATAAATACAAGTACCCAGGTGTATGGGGTAGTTTTCATCAAGTTGACACAAACTAGAATCTGCTGGGAAGAAGCAATCTTAGTAAGAAACTGCCTCCATCACACTGGCCTTTAGATGTGTCTGTGAGGCATTTTCTTAATAATTAATCGATGTGAGTGGGTCCACACCTGGGCAAATGGACCTGAGCTGTGTAAGAAAGAAACCCAGTAAGCACCGTCCTTCATGGTTCTTGCCCTGACTTTGATCAATGATGGACTATAATCAAGATGTGTAATCCAAATAAATTCTTTCCTACCCAAGTTGCTTCTAGTCAAGTTGTTTATTAGAGCAATAGAAAGCAAACTAGAACACGAAGCAACAGAAACACCAAATCTTCACCCACAGATAGAGGACTCCCTCAGGCTCCAAGATCAGCACTGAGCACACATGGCTCAGTCTGGAAAAGGTCAATGAGACAATTTGCTGATGATACAAATGAAAGCTCAAGAAGGTCAGAAAATAAATGCATAGAATGGAAAAGTGAAGACTGGAGAGAGCACTACCACATCCTCTGTTTATTTATGAAGACAGCAGACAAGTCAAGGGAATAAAAGTTACTGGAACTGGCCTTTTCAGTTCATCCTTGCCTGGCAGAGTCAGCCCCAGAAACTGAGGACAAGTTGAGCTTGCTAGGAGATTTCAGACACCATAGCCTGCTCTCTGCACCCCTTTTTTTTTTTAAAATAAATGTTCTGTCTGTTATGTGTGTTGCTACACAACTTGCAGTGCCTGTGAGGGCCAAAAGATGGTGTTGGAGCCCCTAGGACTGGAGTGAACTGCCACATAAGGGAAACCAAGGAAACTAGCAGGAGGTTCTCTTATTCTTTCTCCCCTGGCTCTGTCTGTCGGTCTTACTGATGGACAACTGCCTTCACTATCTGCTGGCATGGAGAGCTGGTTCCCTGAGGTGCCTCACTGATGCTTTAAGAAAGACGAGGCACACAAACAGATCAAGAAGGCAGAGACCTTAGAATCACAGAGTACATCTACAAGTAGAGAAAGGGCTCCTGAGAACCTGGTGTCAGATGCACAGAGAGGTTTTCCCTCCAGAGGAATGGCTGGAGTGACCAGATACTGGACAAGATGGCAAGTGAATGTGTGTGCTCTGAGCTCGATCTCCTACTACGACTAGTTAGGCTTGCAAAGTTTTGTGGGTCCTGATAAGATGAGTGCTACTTTCCTTCAGAGCAGTTGAGGACCACATAAGAGAGACACAGAACCACTGTACTAAATATGAATCGGTGATTTCAAACATTTATCAAGGAGGCCCTTTGTCTCAACAAAATCAACATGGACTCCCAACACAAAACAATTTTAAAGAAGCAGTATTTTATTTTATTCCTAAAAACAATTTAAGGTACAATGTATTACACATGTTTATGATCAATTTAAAAAACAGGTAATCAAAAGCCCATTTCAATCAGGTTCTGAATGATCCTTCACTATCATCAACCTAACCAATCTCTTATATTTGGTTATTCTACATTAAGAAAAAAGTCCAGATTCTCAGAGATTATTTATAGCTCCTTAACAGCCTGCCTTGGACAGTCTCATGACATTCTAATTAAAGTCACCCAGTGTGGAGCCCATTCTCTCAAGTCTAAAAGATGAGTAATAACCTTCTGGATACATTGGTTAGCTATAAGTTGGTGATAGAGTAATTGCCTAACATGAACAAAGCTCGGGGCTCCAACACCATAAAACAACAAAGACTGGATGCACACACCAGTACTCTCAGAATAGGCTGCTGCTGGATGTAGGGAGAAGCACACCATTCGAAGGGTACCCAGAATGCTCTTTGTTCACAGAAACTGGGCAAGGGAGAACTTATGTGCAGACATAAAGGCCAGCACTTGCTCCAATATCCCTAAGACTGATCCAGAAGACATTTACCATTTTAGAATTTAACAAATATAAAACAATCCTACATACATATCCCATTTTACAAAAATAGCCCTAATATTTAAGCTTGCTTAAAATGAAAGACGCACCATAATGTGCTGACTCCTAGAGTCCAGCACTCTGTCTCTATGAGACACTGTTAGAAAGATGCCTTTGGGAAGCTGACACTCAAAGTTCCGAACACACATAGAGGTCACTACAGACAGCTCAGGATGGTAGAATTTCTGACAGCTAGAATTTCTGAGGTAAGGGACACTCACCACAACAGTCACAGCTTTCCGGTGACCCACGAAGTCCATGTTGGTCTTCCAGCCCTCTCTTTCGATGATCTGAGCAGTGGGGCCAGAATTATTCATGGCATGGGCAGATACTAGGTAATGGCCATCAGGTGACCAGCTAAGCCGGAGCACATGCGTTGTTCCTCCACACTGCAAATAAAACCTAAGCTTGAAAGGGGTTCAAGAAAACTCTCACCTCAAGGATAAACTGAACTGTGATTTACAAATGTACATTCACTTCTGCTTCTGTACAGGACCTGCTATCCCCAACAGAGAGTATCTACAAAGCATCCTAAGAAAAAGAAAAAGAAAGAAAAAAGAAGAAAGAAAGAAAGAAAACTACAATAAAAAAATGAAAAAAGAAAAACGAAATTAAAAAGTACCACAAACACCCACCAACAAGCAAAAGCAAAGCAGGAACCCATGCCTGTAGCACAGCAGGTGCCTTCTCTGTGCTCCCACTCCCTTCAAGGTGTCGCTACACTTCTAACTGGTAAGGACACCTGTGAAGAGGAAGTCTATTTGTCCTAATATACTATAAAAAGGCACAGCAGAAAGGAACTAGTCCTATATTGGCTTGAAGGTTGACACAGGTATCCCTTTATAGAGCCCTCCTGAGAGAGAGAGAGAGAGAGAGAGACAGACAGAGACAGAGAGAGACAGAGACAGAGACAGAAACACAGAGAGACAGATGGGGGGGGGAGGAGAACACCAAGAAATAGGTCCAAAGCCAAACTCAAGATCAGCTTGGGTCAGCATTCAAGACCAGGGTTAAGAGCTGGCTCAGCAGTTAAGAGCACTGACTGCTCTTCCAGAGGTCCTGAGTTCAAGGTGGCTCACAACCATCTGTAATGGGATCCCATGCTTTCTTCTGGTGCATCTGAAGATAGCTACAGTGTACCATATAAATAAAATAAATAAATCTTAAAAAAAAAAAAAAAAAAAGACCAGGGTTAAGATCTTATTTCATGGTCCCAGAGTAGCAGAGTAAAACCCAGTGCTGTGGGAGCACATCTTCACCTCTGTGTGGGAGAGCCCCAGGACCCTCCTACAGCCTGTGTAAGAACCCTGTGCCTGGCAGTCAAGGCCTCTACACAGATATAATAGGTATGATAGACACATCCCCTATACCAGATAGCTGTGGGCAAAAAAAGGTAGGTAAGGTAAAATCTGGCCTTAGTCCTAGACCTAGCTTAGCTGGCGTTGGTCTGGGAGAGCTGAATACATGATTTTAAGTCTCATATGGCAACTGAGCATGGCCAGTAAGCAAACACTTAATTGTCTCTGAAAATATCCACTCCTGTGTCCCATGCTTTTCAAAGCCCTCTCTGACATAACCCCTTACCTAGCCTCTGTAGTCTAGACACTACCTTCACTATATGTACAATTCATGTGAATGTATGTATTTCCCACTGGGCAAAGAGTATCAAAGAACACGTCACAATACCATTTTTTGTGGGGGGGGGGTCTGATTTTTGCTTTACATAACAAAAGATACTTAACAGATGTCTAATCAACAACCATCAACTCTGATCTCCATATGAAATCAGAGCAAGAGTAGATAGTAAAATACTGCAGAAACTCCTGCAGTCTGATTTCCCTCCATGTTGTATAAACTGTATTCTTCCCAACAGAGAGATTAGCTGGCCTATAGCAGGACTGTCAATAAACAAAGCAAAAGGCCATTCTAGAAGGCAACTGGTGGAAATTCTCCAAGGTAAGAAAGCAGTCCTCCCCAAGTCAGGCACAGAATGCTACAGGAACAAATCAGGTTTTTCTTTAGCTTTAGTATCTATCAACAAATACTCTAACAAGACAGGAAATGGCATTAAGAAGCTAATGCAAAGGAAACCAACAGCACAACAAAAGGCAGCTTCAGAATGGGAGTGTCTGCCACCTATTATTCAAACAGGATGTTAATATCTAGAGTGTAAAAAGAACTGCAAATAACTGCTGGAGGAAGGGGAGCCATTTCCTCAGGGATATTGCCACTGGTACCCAGCAGACAGTAAAAAGACCCAACACCCACATGCATGAAAACAACTCAAATTAAACTCAGAGGTCAATGGATGAATGGATGGAAGGAAGGAAGGAAGGAAGGAAACAGGAAAAGGGAAAGAGAATGTTAGAAAGAAGGGCTTCAGAGAATGTAGGAGATAAGTGAATATGAATAAAATATACATGTATATAGAGCTGTCAAAGAATAAATCTAAAAAAAGTTTTTAGAAGAAACAGTTAAAGTTAAATATCCCCCAAAAGTAAAGCCAACAATAAATGGGCTAACAAAAATGAAAGACTTCCCACCCACAACTTGTACTGACTAGGCATTGCACAAAAGCATCCCATAATACTAGTGTTATTTCCATACTTGCATGACAATATTTTCGGTTTTTTGATGTTAAAATGTTAAGCTAAGAATTTGGTTTTAAGAGTACTTCTGTGCCAATTAAAAAATTATCTCTCTTTAAAAGAAAAAAGAAAAAAAGAAAGATCTCGGGGGCTGGAAAGATGGCTCAAGCTTTAAGAGCACTGACAATTTTACAAACTTTTAAGTGTTTGCTATCCTAATCATGTGGAAAATGCAAATTAAAACAACTCAGAGATTCTATCTCATCCCAGTTAGAATGTCAATCAAAATCAAAGATAGTAACAAATGCTGATAAGGATGTGGGGAAAAGGAACAATGACAAGGGTGTAAATAGTTCAGCCAGTATAGAAATCAGTATCTTAAATGTACCACCATATGATCCACCTTTATCACTCCCGGGCAGGTACCCAACTCTATACCCTGCCAGAGATGCCTACACATCCATGTTTATTATAGCTGCATTACTTAATCCCCAGATGTCCATGAACAAAAACATGGATAATAAAAATATGGTATACCTACACAAAGAGGAACTTTATTCAGCCATACAGAAAAAAATCAAATTATGAAATTATCAGAAAAATTGCTAGGTCTAGAAATTATTATCTTAACTAAGATAATATACACTCAGAAAATTACACATTTTCTCTCTTGGCTTGTGTGTGTGTGTGTGTGTGTGTGTGTGTGTGTGTGTGTGTGTGTGTGTGTGTGTGTGTAGACTAGAAAGGAACCACAAGTTAAGTCCACAAGTTAAGTGCAGCACTCAACAAAGCATAGCAAATGGGAAGTGGAAAGGAAGCTCCTAACAGAAGAGGATTCGAGAGAGGGAATGAAGTCAGGGATGATACAGAAGGAGGATCAACAATGATAAATTATGCTCCAAAATGTATAATGAATCCTAAAATACTGCATGCTAATTAAAAATACTAAAAATAAAAATATTTCTCATTTCAAAGCTGGCCATTGAACACTTCATCAGAAAGAAAAGATTTTTATCACCTAACTCATCAAACTAAAGCTCAGACTAGACTGCACACACTACATGGCCTGCACCAAGGCCAGCTCCCTCTCTGTTCAAGAAGTATGGCAGGGGTCAAGGCCAAGCTCTAGAATGTTTCCAGTTACCTCATCAAAAGGTTTGGTGATGCTAGTCTCTAGCTGCCAGTCCAGCGTCCTCCATACCTTCAAACTTCGATCATCAGCTTGAGAGGCAATGTATTTACCAACAGGGTCCCAAGTCAAACCTTTCACTAAGCCAGAATGACCTCTCAGAGTCGCAAGAATTTCTGTGAGGAGAGGAAAAAAAAAAAAAAAAAAAAAAGATAAAATATGAACAGGTGTTATCTATAAATAAAAGAAAATAACCATCACATAGGAATGTAAGTTGGGATGGTCGATGGAATGGACCTGAAGTGACCTGAGCAGTCTATCACGACCAAGCCCACCCTAAATGCAAGTAGAAGACCCCCTTGTTTCAACTCCAAGGCAAAAAAGCAAACTGAAGAAATGGCTGCATCATGCAGGCCAGCATAAGCTAACACATATGGGGGCCACACAAGACCCAGAGTCACAGTAATGAGTGCGGAAGCTGGAGCCACAGCTGCCAATTCCGACCCCAAATCTAATCTGCAGCAGGCTCAGATATTCGTAACCTGGAAGGTCCCTCAGCAATTCTGATGTGAGCTTCCTAGACAGCATCCAGAAGCAGCAAGTCTATGAGCTTAAGAAGGCCAACATCTTTTAAGTGATTATATGAAAGGCAATGCTAAAGACACAATGTGCCTAAGACACCTCATTCAGATCTGTAGTCAAATGTTATACCCGTCTCTAAAACTGCCCCTCCTAAGGCCAAAGTAAGTGTACCCATACATGCCAGTAGTAGCTTCATAAGGAATTAAAATTAGTTAATTCCATTCAATGAATGATATGTGTTAGCCCATGAGAAAAAAATGGGCTCAAGAACCACATAGGATGTATAGGCCCCTGGCCGTCCTGGAACTCCCGTTGTGGACTAGGCTGGCTTCAAACCCAGAGATCCACCTGCCTCTGCCTCTTAATGCTAGGATTAAAGGCATATGCCACGGCACCCAGCTACGACAAATATTTTACCAGTTATTAACTGTAACACTATACCAAACTGCACAATCTCAACCGCATTTGTGGTATCCCATATCTGCTGGATGGTTTCAGAGATGGCCACTGAGCTGAGGCCAGAGCCCAAAAGCAGAAGGTACACACGGTGTCTGTGGAATACCAGCATCTCTCAGTGCCAACTGTCCACTTGCCACCTTCACGAACTATGAAACACTCAAGCTAGTGCTCAGCTAGTTTTTCTTTAGCATAAATCTCTTTTTAAACCTTAAACAAATATAGTTGATAAGGAACAGCAAAACTGGGTTGCTGATAAGACACTCAAGTACTTGACCACTTAACTTTCTGTGACCAAGATTAAGAAAACGGACAGCCCGTTCTCATTCCCCTTCCCCATCCTGTTCCACATTGACCAGCAATACTGTTGGCAGCAGCCCTTTCCAGTTGCTACACAGTAAAGGGAACCCCAGACCTGGGAACTTCACGGCATTCCAAATGACGACAGTGTTATCCACGCTGCATGAGGCCAGCCAGGCGTCGTGAGGAGACCATGCTACATCCATCACATCTGGAAAAAGACAGGGTGCGATGGTAAGATCTCTTACCTGGTGTGCACTTGGGTGATGTAGGGCACGCAGCAGCAACCTTTTTTGCAGGCCAGGTCAACTGACTCTGCAGCTTTTACTCATGAGTACACCCAGTGTGAAACCCTAACAACTACTTTCATTTGTCAAGCTGAAAGAGATTACTACTTAACATTTTCCAGTGAACACTAAATTTCAAGCAGGAAATTGGCCACAGTGCCTCACGATGTTTACAAACAAAGAAACTGAGATCTTACAGGCCATGTGGCTTCAAGCCCACATATTAGAACCACAGCCTGGGGTTTCCTGCTTCTGTGGCCTGCTACCCAGCCCCTGCTGGGCCTTCTCCAGACCTTCTCACCACTAGATGAGACAGTAGAAAGCATGCAGCAGAATACACAGGCAAATCAAGAGCATGACTCTCTGAGTGTCATGGAGCCCTGCCCCCTACTAATCTTCAGGAACATCCATTCTCTGTCGAACCCCCACAAAAGCAAGTACCATTTGCTTCTTACTTTCCTTTCCCTTCTCTCCTCTCCTTCCTTCCTTCCTGGTTTTTGAGATAAGGTGTCAAATAGCTCAAGTTGACCTAGACATACAGCCTATGATGACATGACCTTGAATTCCTGCTCCCTCTGCCTCCACCTCCCGTAGCCAGCGTACTAACCCTCACTTGTTTGTGACTCTGTTATACTGTAAGGAAGAAACGTGAGAAGCTGCAGTACAACACTACCAGGTAGGTCAAGGCCCTAACAACAGCTGTGTTAGTGACAATGACCACTCTTGCTCTGCTGTAAGAAATGTAGTTTCACATATTTTTCTAACACTGATACCTGGTACAGCTCATTGTCACCTAGTCTTTTTTTTGCAGGAACTTTTTTTTAAGATAGAAGAAAGATATTCAAAGTTAAACTGAAACTTTTTCCAGATTTTTTTAATGACAGCCTGCTGGATCTTCCTTCCCTTAACTGCAGTGTTTGATAACACACAATTCATATATACCAACATGCTTCATTTCATACTGTCTAGGCCATCTTCATAGCTTCCTTTGTTTTACTCTATATTCTATACAGAAACATCACCTATTATAAATAAACTATTACAAATTAATACTGAAAACTACCAGAGTTCTATGGTTTTGTTGAGATGGGGTCTTGCTTTGTAACCCACACTGGTATCGACTCAATATGCTGCTAGAATAACAGACGTGTGTTACTGCCCATTGCAGTATAGACTACTTTTCAAAGACCTCTATGAGCTGGGCATAGTGGGTACAGCAAGACTGGGCTACATAACAAGACCCTATCTCAAGATAAGGAAAAAAAAAGACTTCTGTGCCTTTACATTTCTACATATATTTACTTCAAATCTCCCTTATTAGCGATAAGGGTTGTGACTACTTTTCCTTCTAGCCAATTAGGCACAATTTTCAATATAAGCTTTAATTAGATTACTAGTAAAAGAAAATCTAAAGTAGTCTTTTTAAACTAATTTGCTCATGTTTTTTTGACTGTCTACTGAAATCATTCTGAACAGTAGATGTTATTAACATTAACTAAATTCATTGTCTACTTAATGAAGAAAACAAGAGCTCAGAGTTCTGTAGGAGTAGGCACATAAGTTCCAAAATTTGTAAAGCCAAGTCTACAGCAGAAAAGATGAAGTCAGCAGTCAGGCATGGTAGTGTACCTCCTAATTCCAGCACTCAAGAGGCAGAGGCAGGCAGATCTATGTGAGTTCAAGAACAGCCTGGTCTAGAAACTGATGAGGTCAAATTGAACCCAGGAAATAGACATATTTTTTTTTTTAGCAATTTCTAGACTATTATCAATACATTATTCATTAACATAAACTAGTCAGTTTCCATACTGTAGAAGCTTAATGAAGTAGACTGTCTACTTCATCATAATGTCTTCTATTCCTACAAGCTAAATACAATACCCGTTAACCTTGAAAACACCACCTTTGGCTAGAGAGCCAATACTCACTTCTATCTTCAACCTTAAGTATCTGGTATTTACTTCCTGTTTATTTGGGTGTATGTTGTGTTTATTAAGACTTGAAATTAACTTCATAAACAGCTTAATGGTTACTATGGTGCATGTGAAGAGAATCCATTGATGAGTCCATGTTGTACACCAAGTTCTTCAATACAGTGTAGCCTTTAGTTCTGTTTTACCCCCCCCAAAGCTTACAATGTGTCAGACACCACAGATACTATGGATATTCACTGTAACAGTGCTTATCCACTGGACAGTCTAACATCTGGCTTCTCAGAGAATCCACACCTGTAATAATTTTCTCTGAACTCCAGACATGGAGCTTGTCTTTAAACTGTTACACCGCTCCATGCCCTCTGGCTAAGATCAGCATCTTGAGCTACCACCCCTAACCCCACCCTTCACGATACAATTTCTGGTTGTTATTATTCCCATTATCATTCTAGAAATTCCAAAAAGACAATTCTTCAAAAACATGGGGTTCTAGGTTGCTTAAACTCCTTGGTCTGCTTAGTTTCTGCCATAGCCATACCCACAGCCATTCAGAGAAACTCTCCAAATCAGAAATACCCCTGGTCTCACTTCTAGCCTTCCAATTCCGATCAGCAACACCAGGTCATTCTCAACTCATAAGAGTAGTATACACTGCTGTCTCCCAGGGAGAATGCATTCCATCTACTAGTTTCCAGTTTTCCCACTGTCTTCACAAGTATCCAACAAGTCAGCCTGCTTCAATCCAGATCTGTTCTTTCTTGAGCTCAACCAACAAGACTTAAAATTGCCAAGACCACCAGTAGCTTCCATGTTGTTAGATCCAAATCAATCCTCACTTAATCTAAGTTAAAAGTCTGCTCAATTGTTCCTCTATACATACAGACACAGACACAGACAGACAGACAGACAGACAGACACACACACACACACACACACACACACACACACACACCCTTTTTTCTTAGAGGTCAAAGCATCTTTATTTACAGATTATATTATTCTATATATGAGATTTTAAATTCTTTACCAGTAAACTTTAAGATCTGATTACTTTCAGCAAAGTGGCAGGATACAAAAATAAACATCCTACATCAGTAGTCTTCCTATATAACAATAACAAATATGTTAAGGAATAAATTAGAAAACAATCCCATTTACAATTGCCACAAATATGTAAACAACAAAACCCTGATAACAAACCCAAGGATGGAAAAGATCTATACGATAAAAACCTTACAATATTGAAGGAAAAAAAAATCAAAGATATTTCTCCTACTTGTGAATTAGAAGAATATTATAAAAAAGTCACATTGCCAAGAGCCTATAGATTCAATGTTTACCTGGATCAAAATTCCAGTGTCATTCTTTTTGTTGTTGTTGTTGTTGTTGTTGGTTTGTTTTTGAAAACGGTTTTCATGTAGACTTAGCTGTTCTGAAACTCACTCTGAAAACCAGGTTGGCCTCTAACTCAGAGACCTGCCTGCCTCTGCCTCTGCCTCCCAAGGGCTAGGACTGAAGCTGTACACTACCATGTTCAGCTACCAATTTCATTCTTTGCAGAAATAGAATGACTATAAAATTCATATAAAAGTACAAAATCTGAAGATCGCCACTGCTTTTTAAAAATGAACTGAATTTGCACTGTACAAAAAGGCATTCTGATGACTTACATTATTAAAGCATTCATAACTCCCATTATCCTGAAGAGTCATCTGCAATGTCCAAACTGATTCCTCCTGAATTTACACTTTTATGTTGCCACTGGGAAGATATTTTATATGTTACTTCATATGATTTAGAAAAATACATAAAAATATGAGTTTAGGTATTACCACGGTAACTCAGGAGTGTGAAACTTCCAGAGAAGCTCTTCCAGCCACCACACAGCAGACCTGGGTTTAATATAGCACCCTTTGTAACTTGGGGGTCTCAAAATATTGGTTGATTGATTGGTTGTTTGATTGATTGACTAGTTGAATTATTGATTGATTATAGGTATTTACATGTGCCTAAGTGTATCTAGGGATATTACATGCATAAAAAGCCTGAAGAGGTCAGAAAAGGGTATCAGATGCCTTGAAGCTGAAGTTACAGATAGCTGTGAGCCACTGTGTGGGTGCTGGGAACTGAACCAGTGCTCCCTGGAAGAGCAGTAAACATTTTTAGTCACTGAACCATCTCTCCAGCCCCGCAATACAGCCTAGACTCGAACTTGAAGTTTGACCTTCCTTCCTCAGCCTCCTACGAATTACAGTTCTGTGTTGCTAGGTCTAGCCAGGTATGTTCTTTCTACAAGCACTCATTGAGGAAAGTACCAGGCCTGGAAGACAACATGTGATCAGGTAACTGTTACGTTTGAGTGATTAAACTGAGAATAAACAAATCTTGTTTATGAATTATATAACTCTCAAAAAATGATTGTGAAGCCAAGCATAATGGTTTGTGCCTATAATAGCAATATTCAGGAAGCTATGGCAGGAGGATCAAAATTGAGCCTAGACTTGGGGATATACCAAGTTCCAGATCACCATGAGCTACGTGGCAAGAGTTTGTGGTGATGATATATACCTGTTTTTTCCTACTCAACTGTTTAGAGAGCTGAAGTAGGACTTGGGTCTAGGCAATCAAGGCAAGACTCAATTTCCTCTAAAAAGAGGAGTTGGAGTTGGAGTTCAAGGACAGGGTGCTTATCTAATATGCAAGACCATGAGACAAAGCTCAGCATTGTAAACATTTTTTAAATAAGTCTGTAGTTTAAGTCAGATGTCACATAGTTCTTGGTACTATTATCCCTAGGTATTCACAATTTTTATGTTATTGGCATGAGGCTTCTTTCATAATCATTAGATATTCTATTTGGCTAGTAACAATAAAAGATACATGCTTTCATATGAGGCTAACTGAATGGCTTACTTTAGCATTTCTAAGTGTTTTCTTTAGTGCTTTGCTATTGCTTTGCTTTTGCTGGATATGATACAAAGCTTCACTTCTGTCTTTCCAGTATGTCTACCCTCTTCTGTATTCTATATAACTATACTGCTAAACCTTCAGAGCAACAAAATACACAGCTGAATTCATTCTATCTTTTCTCAGTATAAAAGAAAATTAGATTTAACTATGAACTGTATTATTTGCATACTCATTGTCTTTCTTTGAGTTTCGTTTCATTGTGTATATATATATATGTTGTTGTTTTACAACATATATATATATATATACACATGTGTGTATATATGTGTATACACACACACACACACACACACACACACATATTAAACACTACATAGCTTTGGCTGTTCTGAAACTCAGTGTGCTGGCCTCAAACTCCCAGAGATATAAGATCTGCCTCTGACTCTAAAATGCTGCGGTTAAAGGTATGCACCACCACTACCTGGCTATACACTCCCAACTGACCTCAAACTCACAATCCTACTGGCTGCAGCTTTCAAAATACTAGAAATAAGAATGTGTCACCAAACTCAGTTTGTCATTAGCTTTAAAGACACAGGATTCTGCCATGTTAAAGAAAAACTTCTCTGTTAACATCTTTTTAAAGGCAAAATTATTAGAGAGTAATTACTAATTAGCTAGTATTTTTGTTAGAATACCTAAGATGGCTGTGCAGCATATGTCATTGAAATCTGCTAGTAGGTTATAATAGACTTCCATTTATTCAAATTCTTCTGCATGGATCAAATTTAATTATTATGAGTTAACTTTTTGAATATTTTATTCTCTAGTGTTGCTATTAATGTTTCTATTTTTATTCTGGTTATTTATGTTTTCCTATTATTTTTTATTGAGATTTTGAAGCCAAGGCTTCTATCTTGCTTTGAAGAATAAATATTTCTATATTCTGTAGAATGTTTCTCGAAACTTGAAATAATATAACAATAAATAATTTAGAGCTGAGACTACTGAGTGGTCTAATAATCCCAGATACTTGGAAGACTAAGGCAGAAAGACAGTATGTTAAAGGCTGGTCTAAATTAATGCACTCATGTCCAGTGTGGGAACCACTATGAGATCCTGTCTCAAAATTAGAAGTTAAAAGGCTAGGGAATACAACATGAGGGACTATGTCTGAGGCCATAGGTCAGAAGCTACTACAGGGGATCAGAACCAGGACCCATTTTAGAGCTTCCTGGTTTCCAACTTTCTCAAAGTTTCCTTTAGCATCAATTAACAACTTGGAGTTTGTTTCGTGATTTTGTTTTTGTTTTTAGCTTAATGCTTAAATATTTTTCTAGATCATCACTTCTAATTCTGTCCCCCTTTTTCCCCCTTTCCACCTCTAGCTAAATCTGTCAGATATATTTCTTTCACCTTTTGCTTTTCAAAGACCCAGCGGCTTCTTACTTACCCATCTGCTTCTCACTAACATTCCTTCATGGACAGTTGTACACAGACCTGCTACCAGAACCAGTGAACTGAAGTATGAAGTCTGCCACTTGAAAGCAGCCAGCCAACTTACCTGGTAAGGGACTCCCAGGGGAGGTGACACAGGAACGAATCTCACATTATAAGCTCAGCCCGAGTCTCTGGCTAAGGGTCCCATAAGATTCCTCACTTGACACCCTACCTAATAATGAACACCCTCTTAGATACTTGTGTCAAGCTCCAGTGAGGCCCAACTAGACTCCCTGTAAGTTGCTATGAAAGTGAAAAGGGCAAATTACACATACTTCTTGTTGTCAAGCATCAACACAAGGTTCCTGCTTTAGCTTTCTCAATGAGGTTTTCACTAAGGTTCTACCTTTGGTTCTTAAGATATATATTTAGCCTGCATGGTGATATATACCTTTAATCCCAGAACACAGGAAGCAGAGGCCAATAGAGCTCTGAGTCCGAGGCCAACCTCAGACTACATAGTAAGTTCCAGGGCAGCCAGGCTACATAGGAAGGCCCTGTCTCAAAAGAAAATAAAACAAAAAAACCTTTTGGAGGCTGATGAGATGACCCAATAGTCATCCATCTAGACAGCTCTTACACAGGACCCAAATACAGTTCCAGCATCACATAGGGCAGCTCACAACTGCCCTATAAGTCCATATACAGAGGATCTGATGCCCTCTTCTGACACTTCCAAGGGCATCTGCACTCACATACATATACCAACACAGACACATTATTTTATTTTGGGTTTGTTGTTGTTATTGTTATTGTTTGGTTTAATCTAATTGGTTGAGTAGATATTGTTTTTTGTTTTTGGTTTTGTTTTGGGGGACAAGGTCTCACTGTATAGCCTTGGCTAGCCTGGAATTCATTATGTGGACCAAGCTGGCCTTAAACTGATCAAGAGATCTGCCTGCTTCTACTTCCTGAGTACTAAGATTAAAAGCATGCACTATCTGCCTAACCAGAACATATAACTTATAACAAAGTATCTTTTAGAGTGGGGGCAAAGGTCCGCAGTTAAAAACACTGGCTGCAATTACAAAGAACTCTGGTTCAGTTTCCAGCACCTATATTGTGGTTAACAATCATCTCAGAGACCAGTCCCTATTCTGGCCTCCACAGGTACCACGTACATGTAGTGCACAGACATATACCAAACATTTGCACATACAACAATATAAAGATAATGTCCAAAAATATTTTTAAGAAATTAGTTTATGGACGGTGGGGGCACTGTCTCCCACCAGCCCACCAGCAGAGCATGTTGGGGTGGTTTTGGGGGTGAGGCAGAGAGTTTTTTTTCCTTCCTCTGTCCCCTCCCCTCACCCCATTCCACAGGAACCAGGGTAGACCAGTATTTTCAATGGCACTTGGGTTGGTTTGTTTTGTTTTTCCCTTCTCTGGCTAGGTTCTCAGAGGTCAACCAGATGTCTGAATTCCCTCCACACAAGTCTGCATCCACCCCCCCCCTCCTGCTTGGTCAACCAGTTGTCCCTTTTGAAACCTGTTAAAGATGCAAGCCATAAAGATGGATCTTCTTTTGTTTTTGTGGTTTTTTTTCCCTTTTTAAAACAAGGTTGACCAGTTGTCCTTTTCATTAAAAAAACAAATACTAAAGGATGAATAAGTGTCAAGCTATACAAATATAGGTCTGCCAGCAGACCTTTTTAAAAAAAGTTAGTTTATTTACTAAAAAGAATCTGTTAAGCAGATATTATTAGTAAATTGTAACCTATCCCTATGACTTTGTTCCAGGCTCAAACCTAAGATGTTTCTGTTGTTCTTGTTTTATTTCTTTTTAAGGAGCTTCTTCCCTGCTGCACCACAGCCTTCTCCAAAGCATACACGTGGATCTGGGTATTTGGTAACTAACGTGCACGAGCTTTATACAGACCAGCCATCTTCCTCTTCAGCTTAAATCTGTAAATGTGACTCTTTCCAAACTAAGCCTATTTGAACCACTTTACAAACATAGTCAAGGTTAAGTTAAGAAACTTTCCAATAGGACCAGTGAAATGGCTCAGTGGGTAAAGATGTTTGCTATCAAACCTGACAACCTAACTTTGATCTTCAGAACCAACACGGTAGAGCAAGGGAACTGACTCAGGCATGTGTCTTCTCACTTCTACATATTCATGTGGTATACATGCTCACACAGACAATTTATGTATGACATGCATGTATATATGTATATATGTAAAAAGAATGAAAAAAAAGAAAGGAAGGAAGAAAGAGAAAGAAACTTTTCAGTGGGTACCTACAGGTTTGTTTCTCAGGAGTAAATAGAATGTGTTTATGAACCTGGTGATTTAAGAATGGAAGTATACATTCCAAAATAAGAAACAGAAGGCTGGGAGCTCCATACTAAGTACTTACATGCTCTGAGAGTATGTGCTGGTAACTGAACGAGGGTGATGGTAGGTAGAGCCAGTAACTGCATAGACCTTAAAGGACAAGTGCTGATGGAAAAAACCCCACATAGTACTTTAAAGACCAAACAGAGGTACTAATGATTATCTACAGAGACCAAAAGGGATCCAACTCACCCAAAAAAATAACCCACTTACCGCCTGAGTGACTCCGGAGGATAGAGACACACCGCCATTGCTCTACATTGGCAAGCTTACCACTGGAGCCAAACACAGTGCTGGGCCCAATGTACCTGTGTGAAAGAGGCATGAGATATGCACTCATGGAGTGTTCCAGACACTATTCAGAGATGCTCCCTGTAGCACAGCTTACCATAACAAACAGAAAAAGCAAAACCAGACAGCAGCTAAAAGCACCAGGTTGTTAAACAAAAAATGTGGCAAAAGTAGTAACTTATGATCAATTCATGCACTTGTGAAATAATACTTAGCCACTGCAAATCTTCAACAGGAAAATTTTCAAGACAAAGTGAGAGAAGCAGACTATAGGACATCATCTACAGTATAATACCATTTACATGACTTAAGAACTACATGTAGCAAACACATTCTACATATGTAATAGAGCAAAAAAATACACATCAGAAAAAAAACAAAAGCTTCACCATGGCTTTCTTTAGGTTGTAAGACTATGAGCTATTTTTACATTTCTAAACTTCATACTGAACATATGACTTGTGTTGGTTATTTAAAGTAGAATATCACAAATAAGTAAGTAAGTAAATATAAGCACCCAGGCATATGATGCACACTGGTAATCTCAGCACTCAGGAGGTAGACAGTAGGATCAAAGTTCAAGGTCATCCATAGGTCTGGGCTACATGAGACCCCAGTCTTTTTTAATTTAAAAAAATAAAAACAATATCAACTGCATTTTATTTGAAGGCAAGGTCTCACCCAATATAATACCCAGAATAATCTCAAACTCCTGGGTAGGAGCCCCTATGCCAGACACAGAAAAAAAAATTTTTATTTACATATATATATATCCCTTTATAATGGATTCAATATTCCCGCTTTAAAAAGTAAGGAAGAAAAATACAAGAGTCACAAGTACTAACTCCTTCCAGGTAGAGTTACATGGAAGAAGGCACCATGTCCAGAGCCTCTGCAAACACCTTTTGCTCATGTAAAGCTATACACTTTGCCAGAGAGCTCCTGAGGCAGCCAAGTGGGCAGAGAAGACAGCATGAGTGTTCATGGTTACCTTGGCTAAACAATGATGCCATGTCTGGGACACAATGTGGCCCAGAGTCTCATAAAAAGCTTATTGTGGGACACAGTATCAGAACCCATTATGCTCAAGGGTAAAGAAAAAAACTTCCACAAATGATCCTTAGTTTACTGCAAGGCAAAGCTGCCACAAAATAAGGCAAGGAAGGTGGGCTCTGGATTCCCAGCCCTGATTCAGATCTTAGTCATTTTGTATGTGAAGGTTCCATGTGAAATTTTATTTGAATAACAAAGAAAGCCACAAAGTCAGTGGCTTTAAGGATTAACCCTTCCTTCTCAGCTAAGTCCTGTGTTCTACAAGAGGGTAGCTGACCTGCTCAGCAGGCAGGACGGAAGTCACTTGTCAGGCTTCATCCACTTCTGACTATGACAACTTCTTGCTACTTATGAAGTTAGGACTTCAATGCCAGGGTAGGAAAGGTGACTTTTATAAAGACCAGCAAAAAAGCTTCTAAAACTTAAATGTGAAAAAGGAAAATGATGCTTACGTAGCCCGCTTCCACACCATAATCAGTTTGTCATCTCCCCCAGAAGCTAAATACATCCCACTGTTTGACCACCGCACACAGTTCACACATGCTGGGAAGAAAAAAAAAATAAGGTGATGAAAATCCAATAGGCATGCCCATTTGCATTATGTAGAATCTGGCAAGAAGTAAAAAGTTATAAAACTACCTAATCTATTTAAAGCATTTACAATGGAAGAGTCCCAGAGAAACAATTCAATTAAACACTAATCTTGTGCTATAACAAATGACCAGAATAGTCTAAATATGCATAATCTGAGAATTGTGCTGAATAAGACATTAGGAAGCATATTCCTGTGAACAGTAATAAACTTAATTATTTCTAAAAGGCTGTCTGTTGATGAGATGAATTTCAATAGGGATTATTCTCAAAATGAAACGTACTAGGAAGGCCAGGATGTCTTTTCCAGAACTTTTCAAGAACTTGCTGGGTAGAACACATAGCTCTGAATAACCTTGATTACACAGAGGCATCCCGGTTTTTTTTAAGACTTCCCAAACTCATCAGCATAGGAGACTGACAGATTCTGTGTGTAGTTAAGCTTAGTCCAGAAAAAAGCCGCCCCACCCCCACCCCCGGGCTTCTGCTAGATTACAGCCTCCAGGAGCACACAGCTCTGTCTTGAAAGATTTGAAATATGATACACCCTAACAATGTAGAAGTTGATGCATGGCCCATGAGCAACTTATGCTCTAGACCCAGTGACACCGAGAGGTTTGTAAGAACATACAAAGCAGAGAAAGAGACTAATACCAAACACCAGAAACTGCCAATGGTCACTAAGGCATTACATATAACAGGGAAGGAAACCCTGAAATTGTTCCACATTCTAAAGGGTTCTGGCAGAGACTCTCACTGACACAGCACCAAAATGAGAAACCTGGTGAGCTGTCTCTTATTTACCCTTCCCCAGAACCCTACTGTGTCCAGGTCACTGGTCCCAAAGCCCCATGGAATCAGGCAGTAACGACTCATGAGCAGGAAATCACCAGAGGTACCTGCAGACTGTCCAAAGATGGTTCTGTGAGCGGGCCGAGTCTTCTGCCGAATAACTCACCCAGGTGTGCAGCCAACATCTGTGCCTTCAGAGAGCAGGCCGAGGGGAGTTAACGCCGCACGGGGCCTTATCTTTCTAATTACAAACACATGTGCTAACCTTGGGCACTCTGCCAACACGCAAAGCCTGCAAAGGGCCACTCTGTAATACCTAAGTGATTGTCCATCTGGCAAAGCATCTTGGGAATATTTTCATCCTTCTCGTCATCCTCCTGGAGGACTGGAGACATATTCCAGATCACAACCTTCCCAGAATCCTGCCCTGGAATGAAGGAGCAAGAAAAGCTCAATATGAAAGAAGTGGAAACTTGATATTGATAACAATAACTATAAAAAAATGCTCATTTAGTTTCTATAAATCATACTTGGCTAGATCTAAGCAGACTTATCTTGAATTATTAATTTAAATGACACAAAAGGTGAGGGGGAAAAAAATAACAGGGACCCAAAAGAGTGAATTTAATAGTAGTTGAGGCCAGCCTGTCTTTATAAAAAGAATACTGACTGAACTATAAATTAGGAACAGACAGAGCCTCTGCCTGGCCTCTGAGGTCCTCATTCCTATCCAGAACACACAGACTCTTCATCTATAAAACAAAGAAGAAGGAAAGTCACTGCCAGGCCCCTTCAGGTCTGCATGTGCACTGAGGAAAAGGAGAAAAGTGCAGTCCCTACCAGGGTTTCCCTCCCCTTCAAGGTGCTGCCTGGATCCGGTGGCTGTTTCCAGAATTGACTGGACGCTTTGAGACCCAAATTTGAAATGTGCCCTGAACACAGGAAAAAGGGCTCATTACCTTCTTATCTGCCCTTTGCAGTCACCTATAGATGGAGATCAACCAAAAGAGGGAATTTAGGAGGGTCATAAGTTGATGCCAGCTGCACTGAAAAGTCTATCCATACATTTTACTAATTATTTTTGTTTGCTTGCTTGCTTTCCATTACTATAATTAACACAAGTTATGAAAAAAATATAATGAATGTCTGAAATGGACGTTCCAAAGTAATGACAAAATGCTTTAACTCTTCTTCGGCCAATGTGTAAAAATGCTTCCTAATTAACCCTCTTAGACCAGAGGTAAAAGCTTTTTCAACCACAACTGCCTTGACACCTGCCTCTGTGCAGATTGCCTACTGTGAGCCCACCCTGTAGCACCTGGAAGGTGAGGGAGGGGGTCTTGAGCAAATGCTACTGCTTGGTTTTCTGGCATTTAAAAAAAAATGCTTGTTGTCTTCCAAACAGAACTCTTATCTCAATACCACAGTAGATGCTGAATGAAGCATGCTGATAATGCTTCGATGCCATTTTCAAATGCTCTAGACATTCTCATTTTTATCACTAACTAAAGTCACATCCCTTTGTACAGAAAAATGGCAGTCTAGCTATCCATTCAAGTGAAAATACTGACAGAATCCTTGCCTCTCTGTAACCAGACTTTGGGGGGGGGGGGTGGTTCCTGCCGATTTATATCTAATTACCAGGGATGTAGAGATGCATTTTCATTCTAGCTTCACCTAATAAAAAGCTTTAGTTAGAATGATAAGCCAGCTTATCATTCTATTTATATTTATAAGACCGTCCTACAGACCCCCAAAAATGTTCATCTTCAAGTAGGACTTACACTTTGTAGTCCAGGCTGCCTAGAATTTCTATCTTCCTGTCTTCTAATATCCAGATCCAAAAAAAAAAAAAAAAAAAAGTCTGTAATATAACCTGTGCAAACTGTGCACTTTAAACTGAGTCAGTCATATTACAAAGCAACAAGCCGTCTCATCACAGTTAGCCATGGATCCAGGAGAAGCATAGTACAGCATCAGGAAAGTGATATTTACTCTACAAACATACCTTGTCCTCCAGTTGCAAACTTGGTCCCATCAGGGTGAATATCAACTGAAAAAATCGGCTTCCCTGGAAAAAGAAAAACACATCTAAGTTGACTTTTATTCACTAGAAAACAATAAATTTTCATTTTAAAAATATTGATTACTCAAATAACATCCCTAAATTGACATCTAGGACAAAACATCAGGCTGTAGATAAAATTACCTGTGAGTAAGAATGGGGAGATCTAACAGCTTTAGTTAGCCAAAACTGTTAGACTCACCAAGCAACATTGAATAGCTGAAAACCCAACAGAGATTAAGCATGTCATCACTGAAAACAAAAGACTACAGCACTTCTGGGTATTTCCTGGGGACCTGAATATATAAAGGCGATAAGCTGTCTGCAACAAAAGCTTGTCACAAGTTCCTATGAAAGGACTCACATCTATGTATGACATCTCCCAGTCACATGAGTCCATGCTTGGCTGACAGCTTGGAAAGGCACTCTCCATCCGTTCTGACTGGCTGACTATCATAATAAGCAGGTCTAATGACTAATAAACAACAAAGGGCACTTTTGCACCCAGGCCTGGCTGAGGCAATTGGCTTGCAGGGCAGACCAAATCAGGCAAGTCTGTGGAAGGTAATCTAAAGATTTTGTGCCTAGTAGGTATCTGTCCATCTCCCTGGTCTGTTTCCAAGGCCAAAGGGACAAAAGCTGTGGGTGTCATATTAGTTGCTACTGAATTCAAAATGTCAGCCTGTGAAAGGTTAGAAGTATGACAGTCAACTGAGCACCAGCAACTACTGTTGTAGACAAGGGATGAAAAGTCATCAGCTCTAGAATTTCACAAGTGATAAGGTGGGAGGTCCTGGTGACTACCTGAAGGAGAGCTGTAAACCCTGCTAGGGTCCTCAGGCCAGTGTGGGAAATCCAATTCGGGTATTAGCCAAAGGCAGGAACCAATATGGGTCCTTGGTGATGCGCGTTGGCATCATCTCCCAGAATCTTATCTGTGTGATCAAATCAAGCATAACAGGGAAATATCTTTTCATTCTTACAGGTCACCTCAGTGGGAGACCACTATGAAACAGGTGTGCCAAATACAAATAAGAACCTTTAGAAAGTTTGGCAATCACACTACATGTCCCATGGTCTCCTGCCTTTCAAATTAACAAAAGCTAGCACTTTAGAGCCCGTCATCATACTGACAGCCTTTTCCTAGTTCCCAAGTCTGTTCAGTGATCTCCAGACTATTCAATTACCAACTCTAACAGAAACTGCTCAAGTCTAGACAAGCAGCTGCAAAACCATCTTGGATATTGGACATATAACAGACTAGGTTATCCTTTTATTCCTGGGCTTCAAGAGATAAGCCCCAACACAACTCACATTCTAGATAGCTCTGAAGGAACAGACCTAGTAGTGGGTACACTTAAGATATGAGAGACATGAGACAGCCAAGTCCATCTTCCCCCAGATTCCGAACACAGCAGATCTTAATCAGTTTTTTCTTAGTCATCAAGAACTGGCAAGATGGCTCACATAAGTGTTTTCCACCAAGCCTGACACCCAAAATTCAACTTCCAGAACTCACATAGTAAAGAACCAACTCTTACAAGTTGTCCTCTGACCTCCACAGATATACTGTGGTAAAGGAGAGCGTGCATACAAACAAACACACACACACACACACACACACACACACACACACACACACACACAGTTAAAAAAATTAAAAAGAAAAGGGATCCAGAAATTACACAGTGGCATAAAGGAAGTACATCCTCAAAGATCATTGAAAATGAGCAGAAGGCTCAGCCTGGCACCTTCTTGTTGCTGCTCCCACTCAGGACCACACTAGCATGCCCATGCTCTTTTGGCATCACACTTACCCAAAGGCTAAAGTACATGAGAGAAAGAACTCCAAGACAGTAGTTTTCTTGCCCAGCCAATCTAAGAATAGTCCTCACAAAAAAAAAAAAAAAAAAAAAAAAGGTTTGAGAAATCAGGAAGGACATGTAGGCCCAGCCTCAAGTCATGCAGGTACTTGCTTCCAACAGCCGTGGCAGTCACCACTAAGCCAAGACCACTTGCCAGATACAAAGGAACAGTGACAAATTCAGCACCAGTAAATCCTGTGGTATTCAAGACAGAAGACTTCTCCCCTGTATGGTAAGGAAAGTAACAGCTACCTCTATTGAAA
This sequence comes from Micromys minutus, assembly GCF_963924665.1. Lineage (NCBI taxonomy): Eukaryota > Metazoa > Chordata > Mammalia > Rodentia > Muridae > Micromys > Micromys minutus. The sequence continues at coordinate 74,212,013 of NC_137976.1, read as the reverse complement.
GGCTTTCTGGAGATGAAGAGCCAGGGCCATGCTAAGCATACCTCACGAATGCTGCCTAGCATCAAGCCTCAGTAATAGAACATGCTTTTGTTCATCTGATCTGCCCCCTCAAACTCTGTAAGGGAGCTCAACCCAGGCATTTTCTAAATCTTATATTGTTTTCTGTAAGAAATACTTCCCACATTTCTCATTTTACAGTAGGAAGACATGAAGGTACACAGAAAGGTTCAGAAAGTTGTTCTGAGACATACCCAGATTGAAAGCCTGAAGTTGTTAATACCGTACCCAGCTAAGCAACATAATCTACCATGACTATGACTAGGAAGGAAGCAAAGAAAGGTAGGAGACTGTGTCCTCATGACATAATGTGAGCCTTACACCTGCTACACTGGATATATTACTTCAGGCCTTTGGGCTACTTCACGAGACCCCAGTAAAACACATCTCCTTAGGCCTACTGCTCCTATGTGCCTTCTTTACCTTGAGGTGGGGCCGGCCTGTTACCTGCTTTAACCAACAAGTTCCTGTGCTAGGCTGAACCTTACAAAGGTTGAGCATCTCAGCTTTTGGTGTCTGGAGAAATCTGGTTCCCAGTTCAACTACCATGCTTTGAAGAGGCCTCAGCTGTCCACAGAAAAACAAATGTTAAGGACACAGAACAGTGAGAATCAAGGCTTTGAGCATAGAGACTGGGGTATTTTAGCTGCATGCTGCTAAAGCCATCCCAGCAGACTTAGTAAATCTGAGATAATAGCAACCTGATGAGCCCTGTCAACGTGTGGAATCATAAACAAGGGAGAAAAATGGCTGTTTTACATCACTAAAGCTAGAGGCAGTATATTACATAAGGGATATCTTAAACTGACAATTCATCCAGAGTTCATGAGGTAAGCATGATCAGATAGCTGATGCTCCATCCAGGAACTTAGACCTCATTCAAAAAAGACACTTAAATGGTCACATTCACATTCTGGTCCAACAAGTGCTGTGTGGAAAAGAAGGGGAGATCTCAATGCTCCAAAGGAAGATAAAAATAAAGAGTAGTAAGAGGTTTAGATTTTAATGTCCCTTTTTGGACTGACTCTTCAGTTCTCCTGTCTCTGACATGTTATACAACCTGACTAACTGTTTAATTTTCCCAAACACTAGTGTCTAATCTGCAAAAGTAGTAAGGACAAGCTTACCTTACACACACCTGCTCCTCGTGCACAGATTAAGATACTGTAACACAGTGCTTCTAAAATGCATCTATTTAATTTAGCATTTCTCAGACCAGTTTAGTGAAAGGTCTGACTGGGTTACCTGACAGCACGGTTTCTTCCTGGGTGATACTTAGTGCACAGCAGTTTAGATGAAATATGAGGTGGACCTACAAAGTCAGAGGTGCTAGCTCCCTGTCACCTAAGCCTCTCAAGCCATGAGTGAAGCTAAGCAAAAGATCTTACCAGTTTGGCTGGTTAAAGAACTTTTCCTTTGGTACAGCAAAATAATGATAAATTCCCAACTATCTCCAACTTCAGGTGTTTGTATAGAGACAGAGACAAAAGATGTATCAGTGTAAACCCTGAACTCTAGCAATGCTGGGCAGTATCATTCCTTCACGTCAATCTGAACCAGAACACTCCTGTAAACCCATCATGGGCCATTTCTTCTCTAAGAATTTGCACTTCAGCGCGTATAAGACCCTACTGACTAGCCTGGCATAGATCACACACCTTTCATCCCAGATTGTGGGAGGGAGAGGCATGTAGCTCTCTATAAATTTGAGGCCAGCTGGTCAGCAGACACTTGACTGAACATACACGTAGCTCAGGAGGTAGAGGGCACTTAAACGTGTGATGCTCTGGATTCAATCTCTAGTGTGAATAAGTCACTAAGCACATCCCTCAGGCTCCTTTATCCCATTGTTCTCGGAGTCTGTAACTATGCAGCCAATGCCATGCTGTTTCTACTGCTATAGCTTTGTTTTACTTTTATCGCAAGGTACGGGGTCGCCAACTTTATTCTTTTAAGGTCATTTTGATTAAGAAATCCTTAAGTCTAGAAGGTAGTGGGGCTCGCCTTTAATTCTAGCACTTGGGAGTCAGAGGCAGGCAGATCTCTACTTCAAGGCCAAAAAAAAAAAAAAAAAAAGAAAAGAAAAGAAAAGAAAAGAAAGAAAAAGAAGAAAAAAGGAAGTCCTTAAAATTCTTTCAAAACCTTTAGAAATAACTTTTTCTCCTAGCAGAAAACACTCCAAGTTTTTATAGGAAATTAGACTAAAGTTGCTTTAGGTAGTTTTTTGTTTAGCTGATTAGGTTTTGTTTGTTTGTCTGTTTAGCAGGGTCTCACTATGTAGCTCAGGTGGGCCCGAAACTCTGTGAAGTAGTCTGGCCTTGAACTCACAGAGCTCTGCCTGCCTGTGTGAAAATTACAGGTGCACCACGACTCCTGGCTTACCTTCACCCAACTCTGAATGTCTCAGTATTTACTGAGCCAAACTCTACTGTGCAGTTCCTACAGCAGAGTGCAATGAGTGAAGACCTTAAACTCACCCAAACTCTAGTTGGGAGATCTGCAGCATGTTTTCAGTTAGTCTCCCGGAGAGCTATTAGAGTACAAACCCAGAGGGCTGGGTGTGACAGTGTGAATGAAATTTATATATATATGTATATATGTGAGAAAGTGATGGAGAGTGAGTTGTGTGCTCTAAAGGGAGACTCCTTAAAACTCGGGAAGTAAAAAAAGTCTAAGTTTCAGCAAGTCCCTGAGACTGAACAACTGAACACTACCTACAAATCCTGCCCTCAGTTAGCTTCTGAGAGCTGACACTCATACTAGCACAGGCCTCTGAAAACTCAGTGGTCTTTTGGTCACTCCTGTTCCAAGTACATAACCCTTCATCTACACCCAGTTAAGTAGCACCAATAAACTCACTGATTTACCAAGGCAGACTTTGGTGGAACCTCTACTGTGGTCTGTTGCTGATTCCTGAGCTGGAGTTAAGTAGACATTTGTTCACTTCTCCAAGGAATAGTGTCAAACAGCCACATGATAGAAGAGACCTGAACCCAGTAAGTTATCCTCTGACTCTCAACCCCATGGTAAACATACATACACACCCTTACACACAAAATTGAGATAAAAATAAAACACAAAACAACAAACTAGGCCTCATTAAAAATGTGTGTATGTGCACCAAGGGGTGAAGGAAAAAACATGAGTGAAGCATTTGAAAATGATATAAGAGACTGATATCCAAAATATATACAGAAATCCTAAAAATAAACAAAGAACTCAAAAAAAGAAAAAGGACACAGGAAGGCTGGAAAGGTAGCTTAGTCCTTAAAAGCATTTGTTCCAGAGGACCCAGGTTCAATTCTCAGCACCCACATGACAGCTCACAACTATAACTCTAGTTGCAGGGAATCTGGCACCTTCTGGTTTCTGTGGGCAGCAGGCACACATGTGGTGCACAGACATACATGTAGGCAAAACAACCATACACATAAAAATAAGAAGTAAAACATGTAAGACAAAAAGAAAAAAAAGATGCCTGAAGAAACGACTGTGGTAAAAAGCGTTTGCTATTCTTTGAGAGGACTTGAGTCCACAGCTCACCACCCCAAGGTCACCCACATACCCTTTCACGCAGACACATGCCTACACATAAGTTAAAAACGAACTTTTCAAAAAGTAAATAATAAGCACAGGACTTAAACAATAGCCAGGAAGCAATGAATAGATTCCCTTTCTCTGCAACCCTGAAATCCAAATCCCATCACTTTCGTCATAACGAAAGTTACTAGCCAGCAAACTATAAAGTGACAAATACTGGCAAGAATGTGGAGAAAAGGGAAACTTTGTTGGGATTTCAAAATGTAAAACATGGTATCACCATGACATCAAAGTTTGAGGGCTAATTAGAAACAGACTATTATAATCCAGCAATTCTACTTCTGAGAACCTATCAAAATACACTGAAAACTGAGTCTTGAGAAAAAGCCAGCCTGAATTATAAAGCAAGACTGTCTCTAAATACAAACAAAAGAGAATGCTGGAGCAATGGCTCAGCAGGTAAGAGTACTGGCTGCTCTTCCAGAGGACTGGGGTTAGTGCACAGCACACACAGAGTGCCTCATAGGCATCTATAATTCCATCCTAGAGAAAGAATCCAATGGATGGGAATAAAAGGCCTTAACCGCTCAGTCTGATTTAGAACCATTCAGCTCCATACATACCCACATAAAATCATCTTATCGGGTCAACTTATCAGGTCATTGCCACCTCAATCAGATACAATCATCTCTTGCCTGGATCACCCAGCTATCCCTCCTCACCAGGCCATCTGTGGCTCTTGCTCCACCTCCATTACAGTTCATCATCTGTCTGCACCACTTCTCAAATGTATACTGAGTTACTCCCAAGAGTACCCCCAATAATCCTCCTAGTATTGCTTAGTCCCTATCTGTTGTTCCTCTCCACGATAACCTGCCAGCTCTCTGTTGATGGCTCTTGCTTACCTGCAGTGCTGTTGTCCGTGCCGTTTTCACACTACAACATACTTACTATCATCAAACTTGCCAGGCACACACTGGTGGCTTCCCATCCTTCTCCTAGGTGTCACCTGCTAAGCAATTACTCTAGAAGCTTTTGCCCTACACCACCTCTTTCCTGTGAACAAGATACTCACCCCCAGCCCTCTAGATGGATGGCTTCAGTCTGGGGAGCTGTTTAGTTCCGTACTGTTTCTAGCTTTTAGCACATACCCTGACACATAGCTAGCCCTTGGTATTTTTCAAAGAGGTAGATTTATTGTATTCTCTGCAGTATGGTCTTTGGAAAGTGTCATAGCCCTGAAGCCTGCTCCAACAAAGATCTATCCTTGGTCCTCAAAGGAGACTTGCCACCCACCCCTTCTGTCTACTGCTCATTACCTGCTGTTTTCCAGGGCAAACTTCCTATAAGCTCAGTCTGTCTTATGTTGGTTAATACAACTGGCAGATAGTAGGTTTTCTTTTTGTTGGGGTAAGGGTGTTCGGCAGTTGCTTCCTATCTGTTCTATTTATTCTATTTCCCTTCTTAAAAATAGCAAACTAGGGCTGGAAAGATGGCTCAGTGGTTAAGAGTGCTGAGTGCTCTTCCAGAGGTTCTGAGTTCAAATCCCAGCAACCACATGGTGGCTTACAACCATCTGTAACGGGATCTGATGCCCTCTTCTGTCTCAAGACAGCTACAGTGTACTTATATATAATAAATAAATAAATCTTTTAAAAAAATAGAAAACTATAAGGATATAACCCATCTTCAGGGTCCTTAAACTGTGGGTCACAACCCCATGTGTGAGAGCCACAAAAAAATCAGCAATAAAGGATTTCTGATGTCACAATGACTCAAAATCAACCCTGTAGTGGTTTTACGTGCTTCTGGCAGTTCCTGCCTGTGCTGCACTGCACCTCACTGCACTCTCAGTTCTAAATATACAGCATGCACACTTTCACTGCACATGCAATAGTGCAAGGTAGCAGCACTTGAGACATCTCAGCTCACACTCAAGACTACCCACTTATGAACCATAGTGCTTTTACTGTGCAGAAAGCTTCCAGCTACAGAAACGTGCTGGTTTGAACTGTATTGTGTCAGAATGCTTGACTTTAAAGTTGCTATTTGAGTTTTTCATTTCAGTCTCACAAGAAACAGTCCAAGCAGTTTTGGCTTGGCATTAATGTAGTATTTCCAACAATTCCTGAAATGTCCTTAAACATATTTCTACACTATATATTTTGCCCTATGTATTTATAGAAAGTAGTTTTCAGCATTGGCAATTATAAAATCAAACCATCAACTCTAAAAAAAGTCTAAGATTCTTCACATCACACAATATCAACTATTCACCTGAGTCAACTCTTCATGTAAAAATAAACATAACCATCTCATTAAATTCATTTGTCTTCAACAAATGACAAAATTATTTATCATAAGAATGTTTGAAAATAAAATTATCAGTAAATATCATATACTTATATAGACAATTAAAAAATTGGGTGTAAAGTGGTCAAGAGTGGAAAAGTTGCCAGGTGTGGTGGCAGCACACCTTTGAGCCCAGCATTCAGGAGGCAGAGGCAGGCAGCTCTGAGTTTGAGTTGAGGCCAGCCTGGTCTACAGAGTGAGTTACAGGACGGCCAGGACTACACAGAGAAACCCTGTCTTGAAAAACCAAAAACAAAGGAAGAAAGAAACAAAGAGGGAGGGAGGGAGAAAAGGAAGAAAGAGAAGGAGTGGGGAGAAAGAGGAGAAGAAGGGAGAAGAGGAGGAGGAGAAAGAGAAGGAGAAGAAGAAGAAATTTCAATCCTAATAGGGCTGGTAAGATGGTTCATGTCTATCTTACACTTCCCACAGGCCTGAATTCGATCCTTGATTTCCACAGTGGCAGGAGAAAACTGTCTAAGAGTTTGCCCATAAGCCCTTGCTTTCTCGGCACCCCAACACACACAAACACACACTCACATACACACATACATAAATTTCTCAAATTTAAGAAGCCCTGAGACAAAAATGTTTTGGTATCACTGGAATCTCCAGCAGAATCCACCAAAAACTCTGATCTGTAAGACATAGCTAGGACAAGCAAGAAACAAGTCAAGGGGGCTGAAGGTATGGCTCAGAGGTTAAAATCACTAATAGTTCTTTCAAAGGTCCTGAGTTCAAATCCCAGCAACCATGTGGTGGCTCACAACCAACTGTAGATCTGATGCCCTCTTCTCGTATGTCTGAAGACAGCAACAATGTACCCATATACATAAAAAATAAATATATATATTTAAAAAAGAAAAGAAAAGAAACAAGTCAGGGGTAGTAGTTACCCATCCACCAGGTGCGCTTTATCTCCTCCTTCCAGGATCCAGTACACATAGGTGTTCACTCAGTGCTTAGTATATTCCAGGCACCATTCTCTCTTTGGGAATAAGGCATTAGCAAAGACAAAGCCTCTGTCTTCAGGAGCTACCTTTCTGTAGGCAGGCTCTAATGGGATTCCAATTTTACTTTACTAAAGTATCTGTTCTCGCAAATATAAGCCAATAGGCAACAGGAACCAGTGCAGAAGGCATATAACCTAGATGATCCAATCAGGCTAACAGGGAAGACTCAAGGCCCAAGGCTGGAGTTCAGGTCCCTTTCTCCTGTTCCTCACAGAAAGCAGGGCTTTGATTCCCCCATGACCAGAGAATTCTCAAAAACCAAATACCAGAAGTTTCTCCAAGCAATGCAAATGAAATCTACTAGGTCAGAAGTTCCAAGGTACCAATCTCCAAGCATAATAACACTTCTTATACCAAGTGTCATATGGTTTCTGAAAGCTGTCCTTCTGAAGAAGAGAATGATCCTCTCCAGGAAGACAAGTGGTCAGAGGCAATTCTGAGATCACTATTTGTCAAGTTAGGGGGAAAAAAAATCCCAAGGTGGTCTAGGTACAATTACTACCTAATTTCCTTCATAGCAGGTAACATCTTGGAGAGGGCCATAAACTCAGCCTCAGTTTCCATCAGCGAACTGTACTACTACAGATGTTCTCTCCTGATGTAAATTATACAGAATCTTAAGAGTAGTTCACTAGCTCACAGGAAGAGTCCTGAAATAGGTCTTCTTCTGGGTATATTAATGTAATTTAGCAAGTTAAAAAGCTAAAAACCCTCCATCTTCCTCTTTTATCATCCAGTGTGAGCCTGTCCTTTGATTACAGACTGGCTACCACATTCAGACCCATTTAGTCTTGCAAAACAAACCGGACCCAGAAGCCCCCAGCAAATATCTTGTTAGGTAGAGGTAGTATTACATCTTCAGTAACTTAAAAACTCCTTGGCACTCACATGCAGACCAGGTTAGGAACATTAGCACTCATGCCCCTACCAAGAGATTGCCTACAACAAAAGGTGGACAGAAAAACCAAAGAAACCCTAGGGTTTTGCTAGCAAAAAGGGCAGGCAACCCAAAAAAATCAGCAGTACCTTGCTGATCTTGACAAAAACATAAAATGTGTTTGCTTGAATTTTTAGACCTCCAGATCTGTGTCATTTGCAAAGTCTCTCTTAGCCTATAAACAAATACTAAAGTAATTAGGTTACACCAGCAATATCTGGGTAAACAAATCTGGGTCAATGCAGACAGAGCACGAATCTCTTCCAACGCATACCCATAAGATCCAAGATTGGGACAATAACACCAGGCCCTCCACTTGGCTTCACTGGTCAAAGCCAGAGAATGCCCAGGTGTAACTCCCAGCTGAATAGCACGACTCTCCTTATAAGCTGAAAGTGCATGTTCAACCACTTATTATATTAAAATTCTAAAATGAAAAAAAAATGTGTGTACATGCACACACAAACACAATATATACATATAGATAGATAGATAGATAGATAGATAGATAGATAGATAGATACCTCAAACTCACCGCAGCCCTTCTGCCTCTTGGGTTCTGGGTTTATAGTCATGGGCCATCATGTACAGCTGATTGTTGGGGCGGGGGGGGGGGGCCTCAGTTGGTAAAATGACCAGAATTCTGTCTCTGGCACCTACATAAAAAACCAGGTGTCATACCATACTAGTAATCCCAGCACTTGGGATGCAAAAGACAGGAGTGTCTTGAGTGATCATTGGCCAGTAAGTCTAAACCCAAAGGATAAATTCCAGGTACAGTAAGAACACTGTGTCAAAAAGGGAGAGAACAACAGAAGCCTGACATTCATCTCTGGCACATATACACAGGCACAAACATACAAATAATAAGCCAACAGACAAATATGTGAATGTCTGAGAGAATTCCACTAGGGGCTCAAAAGATGGCTCTGTGAGTAAAGAGCATGCAACACAAGCATGAGAACCATATAAAACCCCAAAACTCTCCTTCCTCAGTTTACCTAATGCAGCATTTACTATGTCTCCCGAATGCTTGGACCTCTTGATACCGGCTGTCCAAGAACACTGTCTCATTTATTAACATTCTTTGCAGAGACACATCTACACTTGGAGACAAGCCCTTTTTAACTCAATCTTTCTGCCTCAGCCTCTCCAAGTACCATAACTATAGGTGTGTGCCAACCACAACTAGCACCTAGTACATAACCTTACTCAGAAGTAAAACTTATTTTGACCATGATTTTTAAAAATGTGTATGCCCAGGTATGATGGGGCAAATGCCTTTAATCTCGGCACTTGAAAGACAGAGGCAGGAGGACCTCTGTGAGTTCCAGGGCAGCCTGGTCTACTGGGAGAGTTCAAGGACAACCAGGGCTAGCCAGTGAGATCTTGTCTCAAAAAATAAATAAGTAAAATACAGTCAACAAGAGTACATCTCAAAACAATCTGTGGAAAGTATACTGCGCATAACATCAATATAAGTAATAGATAATAGTTATACTGCATCATGCTTTAGGACCAATCTTTTATAATAAGCACAAGATGAAGAAATATGTCTTTTTACATGATTTTACCAAGGCCTAAAATTAGTAAAACCCAAGAATCCTTAACTAGGAAATGATGTTATCATGAAATCAGTCTGAATCCACATCCAAGGTAAATTACATTGCAAAATTACAAATGTCAAGACTTAAAAACATGCTGATAACCATAGACATCTCAGGCATCAGTAATGCCCAGATAGTTTTGGTTGGGGTAACTGAACAGTCATAGTGGTAGGTACTGCTGACATTTAAGTAAGGATCACACAATGCACAAGACAGCTCCTAAAACAGTTGTGACTGAAGATGGTTATCATGCTGAGGCTGAAAAATTCTATGTGAAAGGTTTCTCTAGTACTGGGCCAAAATATGAAGACAACAAACACCTCTCTTTCTGCCTTTACCTCTTCTAGCTGCCTACCTTGTGTAAATGGATCCCCTGTTCTCTTTTTCTCCTCTCTCTGAACTCTCAGACCCCAGAGTTCATGCTGCATAATGAGACAGGAAATGCAACTGCTGAGTGAGAAGAGCAGGAAGTACAACCCTCCAAAGCAGTAGGTCTTATATTTACTCATCCAAAGGACACTTGATTCTGTCAGCTACTACCATTCAGGGTCTAGCTAGGAAGCAACTCCCCACTACTCTTTAAAAGTATGCTTAGTGATGATATGTAATAGCATCTCCAAAATAAAGGCAATCTAGAGAAGATTACCTTTAGATTTTTTTTAAATGAAAAAAAAAATTGCTTAAGTCTCAACATCTTTTATCATGAATAATCATCACTTAGAGTTTTTATTTTTAAAATTTCATACAATGTTTTTATTATATTCTTTCCCCTCCCCATCACCTAGATTCCTAATGAACTTTCTGAGCTCCAAACTTAAAAATCTCTGTTCTTAGCTGAACTTCACAATCATACGATGAAGTGCAGAGAACACATATTCAGACTCTGGACCACCATTTAACTTCCTTGTGGACACCCCCCAAAAAAAATGTTTGGCTGTGAATAAAAAGCACCCCGGGGCAATTTAAAAAAAAAAAATTAAAAGGCCACGTGGATTTTTAAAGAGGGAAAAGCATCTACTCGCCTTGCTTTACACGCGCGCGCTCGGACACAACACAAAACTGTAGCTCCCTCTAGATGCACTACAAAGTAGAAAGGAGGAAAGACTCTTCTTCCCCTTTCAGTAGAGGGTGGCTGCTTCCCATTGCGTCCTTCAGGTCCTTCCAGAGACTCAAGTACTAACAGCTGGGGTGCGGGAGGCGCGGGGGGGGGGGGGAGCTCTAGCTCTTCCTTGCTCGCTCGACAGAGCAAAACCGACTCCTGCAGTAGTTCTCGACAAACCTGGATGCCACCGGCTGCTTTGTACCAACCATCTGCACCAGGTTGTAAGAATCTGCTTTTTTGAAGTCATTATCACTTATCCAAAATCGTTCGTCTCCTGTGCACCACCGGCCCTGATCTTAGTTTAGTCATGCTGAAGCCCCGACCCTACATTCGTGGTCTCCGTAGGACCTGAGCCCAGGCCCTTCCCATTCTAGGACCGCAATAGCCCGAGTGGGGGCACTGTCACAAGCTCCAGGCCTCAGAAAGGGCAATACAGCTAGTAAGTATCTCGTGCAGATTCTAGATCTTCACCGAGACCCTGTAAGGCCACAAGGGGGATGTCGCCCCAGTTTCATACTCTCAACAACCATCTGAGCACATACTGGATGGTGAAGCCGGGTGGCAGCACCAGGTCGGTGCCTAAGCCGGTTCACTGGAGCCAGGCATCCCAGACTAAGGGTGGGCGGCGCAGGACTCAGCGCCATTGCCTGGGGCGAAGGCGGACTTCGCTGCCACCAACTCGAAGCACGTGCCCGGTCTCGCCGGTGTCCCAGAGTCGGGGACAAAGTCTGCTGCTGCCTTTCCTGCAGCTCCAGCACCCGGCACCGGTGTCTGTTAGGCGGGCAGGACTTGAGCAGCGCCGTAAGACAACCTCAAACCCCACCCCGATGCAGGCTCGGCCGCCCACAACTCCTGCGTGCACTCACCATTGTGGTTGACCCAGGTTGGCTTCAAGAGCTTCATTGTTCGGCCGCTGCCGGGCTGAAGCCAGAGCCGGGTCCCTCAGCACGCCTGGGCCATGGAGCCGCCGCCGCTTCCTCCCGCTCCGGCCGCCGCCCACCCTTGCCCTCAGCGCCGCCGCGCCATCGCCGGCCCGCGCCCCCAGCCGCCGCCACAGCCGCCTCCTGCGCTCGGCCGCCGCCGCCGCCGCCACAGCCGCATCCCCTGCGCCGCTCCTCCTCCGGCGGCTCCGGGGCAACGCCGGAAGTCACGGCGCGCACCTGCCAAATCGCCCCGGCGGGAAACCGCTCCCTACGCGGACCGGGCCGCCTCGGTTCTTCGGTAGACGGGGAGGGCGGGGATACTCGCGCTGGCACGGACGCGACCGCTGGTGAGGCTTGGTGTGGGCAGACTGTCAAAGTCTTGAGGTCCCGCCCGGAGATGCAGAGCCAGTGTATTGTCCTGGTCTCTAGTTCTACCTCCACGGCTCCGAGTCCAGCTTAGTAACTAGCTTCCGCCATCCATCAACTCGCGCTATTGGGCATCTCGCGAGCGCCAGCCAGGCCGGCGCCAGCTTGCAGCTAGCAGCAGACAGCAGCGGTCCTGGGCTCGACTGCATGCATAAAGCCTGGTGGAGAAGGATAGGGGGCCAGATGGGCGTCTTTATTGGAAGAGCGGGGCGTTTGCATAGACGTAAACACATAAAGGCCAGGCGGAGCAGAGAGCAGCAACGCCGGCACTTGGGCAAGGGCGGCAGGAAAGTAACGTAGCACCCACAGGAGGCGGAACGACCGCAGAAGGGCGCTGCGAAGTCGGCCGCGCTTGCCGGAGGCGGGGCTTCGTCAGGGGCGAGGCCAGCTGTGGGCCCGCCTCTTGGAGTCCGGGACCCACGAGTTCCGGGCAGAGGCCTGACCCGCCCTACGCGGTACCTCAGGTCGGAGCGCCCAGGGGCGCGCTCCCGGAAGCTGCCCGCCCGCGGGTGGCGCGAAGAGCTATGGCTACCTCTGTGCTGCTGTGTGCTGCGCGGGTTCTGCGGCCTCGGAGCTGGTGAGTGTAGCCGCGGGTGGCAGAATACCGAGGGAGCGTGCGCGGGCTCTGCACCGTAGCTGCTCCTAGGCGCTCGCAGATTATTTCTAGAATGGCCCTACCGCATCTGTTGCGGATGAAAATCCGAACTGGGAATGTACTCACTTGACAGGCTACTTGCCTAACAAGTGTGAAGCCTAAGTCTGTGACCACACACACACACACACACACACACACACACACACACACACACACAAAGAAAGGAAGAGAGAAAGATTGGGTGTGGTGGCCTACCCCTGCAACCCCAGCACTGTGGAGGTGGAGGCTAGATCCGAAAGTCAAGGTCAACAACTGCATATCACGTGTAAAACCATGGCTATATTACATCCTATCTTTAAAAAGAAGGGGGAAAATCCTGCCGGAGCGAGTAAAGGCTCTGCCCCAGTGCAAAACGGAGTTTTGAAAAATCCTCACTTTGACCTTGCTGGCCTAGTACAAATGAACTAGGCATGGTGGATCAGCTGAGGCAAGAGAATTGCCTCGAGTTCCAGGATTGCCTTAATTAGGAGACTTTTGTCTGAAAAATGCAAAATAAATATTTACAAACATCCTTCAGGTTTTGGGAAGCCCTATAGTTATGTGTGTGTGCCTTCTCTTTTCCCAAATAGATCTTTTACGTACCCTTTTCCCCTTCAGGATCGCTGGAACCTGCCAGGCACAAGTCAGACACACCCACCAGAGAGCCTCCTTGCTGTCCTTCTGGGAGCTCATCCCCATGAGGTAAAATTCAACATGACCCTTAGTTCTGAGGGTATGAGAAACACATGCATGCATATGACCAAACAAAGCAAGACCGTCCAATCTCTGGTTAGCAAATTTCAGTCTATCAAACTAATAGTTAAAGATTTATTTATTAAATATATGGGAGTACACTGTAGCTGTCTTCAAACACACCAGAAGAGGGCATTAATGGAACTTTGGATCCTCTAGGAACTTTGGATGCGTTCTTGGGACTTAATTTAGTTATTTTAATGCTAAAGGGTTTGCTTAAGTTTTGTTTTGTTTTATGTGTATGTGCCTGGCATATATATATATATATATATATATATATATATATATATATACACATGTGTTTTGGGTACCCTCAAAGGCCAGTCAGGGGTTACAGATCACCTAGAGTTACAAGCAGTTGTGAGCCCCTGATGTGGGTTCTAGGAACTTCAGTCTTTAAGATCTACAAGCACTCTTAACTGCTAAGCCACCTCTCTGGCTTAGGTTTGATGATTCCTAATGACATATTTCGCCTGGGAGATGTGTTCCTAAAAGTAAACCAGATAATTGCCAAAATTTAATATATGGCTATTTTTTTGAATGTGTTATGTCTGCATGTATAGGCATGCATTGCATGCCTGGTACCCACAAAGGCCAGAAGAGGGTCCCAAATCTCTTGGAACCAGAATTAATGATGGTAGTAAGCTACCATGTAAGTGCTGTGAACAAAACCCAGGTCCCCTGAAAGAGCAACAAGTGTTCTTAACCACTGAGCCCAGAAATTGATTTTATTTAATTTGAAAAGGAAATAAAGACATGGCAGTCACTTTTACTGTCCTGTCTCCTTTAGTCTTGAAGCATTTTGTAAATCACAAACTCACTCAAAATGTGAATGAGCTTTTCTTCCATGTTTTTAGCACATTCACTTCTGGGGCAGTTTTTTGTTTTTTGTTTTTGTTAAAGATTTATCTATGTATGTGAGTACACTGTCCCTGTCTTCAGACACTGGAAGAGGATCCCATTACAGAGGGTTATGAGCCACCATGTTGTTGCTGGGAATTGAACTCAGGACCTCTGGAAGAATAGTCAGTGTTCTTAACCACTAAGCCATCTCTCCAGCCCTTAGGGCAGTTTTAAGATGCACCTGAATCACAGACTGACACTTCCAAGCTAAGAATGTAGCTTGGCTTGTTGGACCCTTGCCTAGCATACACAAAGCCTTAAATTAATACCTGGCACTATAGTACTCAGAGTAGTAGAAAATGACTACGATGACTATGCCGGAAGTCTGGGGGTAGAGACTACTGGAGTAGGATCAGAGTTCAAGGACATTCTTGACTATATAGCTAATCCAAGGCAACCCAGGAGTAAGAATCAAAAAGGAAAGTTGTGTGGTGGTTGCACACCCCTTTCATCTCAGCACTTGGGAGGCAGAGACAGTTGGAGGCCAGCCTGGCCTACAGAGTGAGTTCCAGGACAACCAGGACTATACAGAAAAACTCTCTCTCAGAACCCCTCTCCCCCACCCCACCCCCCAAAAAAAAGAAAGAAAAGAAACAAGCAACACTTCCTCCTAGTAAATACCTGCCCTTTTGTGCTGCTGCCTGGAACTGATAGGACCCATACAGTCTTCATGAAGACACTGGGCTAAGCTCATGGAGTTAGGACTGTGTGGACAGTATACATACTCAGATGTGTGAGGCACTTTGTTCAGCATTGGATCTTCCTGACACTGATGTTTGTCCCCACTAGAGCAGAACCTCTGCGGAAGAAGAAGAAGGTAGACCCTAGAAAGGATCAAGCAGCAAAGGATCGCTTGAAAAAGAGGATCCGAAAACTGGAAAAAGCCACCCAAGAACTGATTCCTATTGAAGATTTTATTACCCCTGTGAGGTTCTTGGATAAATCAAGGTAAAGGTTCTCCTCTGGGAAACAATCCTTAATGCAAAGGAATTCCCTCGAGTAGTTCTAACTGAAGTTCATGTCTGTGATAGGAACAGGTGAGTAGGCTTGACTTGGCCCTGCCCTGACTCTTTTTCATCTTGATTGTGCTTTTTGGGATTTGGAGGAAGATCCAGGGAGTTTAGATCAGCTTTGCTCCAAGGTCTGTGGTGTTTATGTCCATGAGTGTAGGCTGTGACCCCAACATAGGCCCTAGTTCTGTAGCCTTCATCCCATCACCACAGTAGAAAACTCAGCTTCGTCTACAGGTGCTCAGTTAGTGTGTTGTAGGTGTGTTGTGTATAAGATTAGCAGCTATGCTTTCCTTAAAAAGTGCAGTTTATAAAACCTTACAAGTTGAGAAGCACCGGTGCTTTTGTGGTGTTCTAGGACCAATTGGTGTTTGTTTCATTTTTCTTCTGTACCTGAGCTCACCAAAAGGAGGATTTGCCTGAAACAGTATAATTCTCTCCTTGTGCTGGAGGAAAGCAGCGCTGCCATGTTCTACGCTGTCATCTTTTCATATGCAGTTGTCTGTTGGGAGTATGTTCATATGAATGCAGGCATCCTTACAGGCAGCAGACGCTCTGTGGTTCAAGTTATAAGTAGTTGTGAGCCACCTAATTCTGGTGCTGAGAAAGAAATTCTGGTCTCTAAGAACAGTAAATGCTCTTAATCTCTGAATCCTCTCTTCAGCCCTGACATTACATTCTTAATATATCCCCATATTTACTATTTTCCTGAGCCCCAGTTATGACTGGCAGTAGGGCACTTAAGTCATGTGCAGTCACAAGGGTCCCTCTGCAACAAGGTCAGTTCTTTGGCCTCACATGTTTGGACGATGTGTTCACAGACAGCGACCTCAGGAGGCGCTTTCTTTTGAGGAGAGTGAGCGGAGAGCTCTTCTGCTGAAGAGGTGGGCACTGCACAAGCAGCAGGAGCATGAGATGGAGAGGGACACCATCAGAGCCATGCTGGAAGCCCAGCAGGAAGCCCTGGAAGAGCTGAAACTTGAGTCTACAGAGCTCTATGCCGAGGCCATAAAGCGGGACGCCGGCCTATTCCCCTTTGAGAAAGAAGGGCCGAATTACACACCACCTATCTCTAACTACCAGGCCCCTGAAGGCAGGTACAATGACATCACCAAGGTGTACACACAAGTAGAATTCAAAAGATAGAACTGAAAACGGCTGTCCTCAGAACATGATGGCCCTAGGATGGACTAGCAATATAAAGTCTACTTTCCACGGATGAGTCATCCCAGGAACAAATAAAGGGTAATCAAAAGTATCTCTGTGTTTATTTTAATCAAAATGATTTCGCCTAAATTTGACTAGGGTTTTCAGATGATGGCAAAACAGTGACAGACAAGAAGAACCTTCCAGAGGGGATGTGGCTGAAAACTAAAGAGTTCAGTTGTATTCTAAACTGTTTGCAGTTTTCACCCAAAGGTAAAAAGCATTCTGGGTAAGTGTGACAGAGGAAGCTGGACCTTTGCTGGGGACAGCTGCAAAGTTTCCTCTTGGGTTATCAAGGTGAGGAGGGGCTTTCAAGAGTGGAACAAGTCAGAAACAGTAGTGAAATCTGCTTTGGAATCTTCCCTCCAGAAGAGGATGAGACAGGCCTAAGACTTGCATTTGCTACAGTTAATTTGAAACAATTCCTGTAAGCCTAGTGCCTGGAAGACTGAAGCAAAAAGACTGCCAAGAGTTTAAGGCTATCCTTAAACTAAGGTACCGTTTGAGACCTTGTCTCTGAAACAAATCCAAAACTCTGAACTAGGGACTGTGGCATTCTGTTCCCACTGCCATAACAAAATACCATAGTGTGGGCATCTTACAGAACAACAGGTTTTCTGCAATGTCCCAAGTTAAGGTCTTAGTATGCTTGAAAGTTTGCTTCTCAGTCTTTGTTTTCTCATCTTATGGCACATTCATGTTAGTGTGCAACAAACTTAGTGGTCTCACTGTTGCCTAATCTCCTTAAACACTCCTTAAAACTTCCAGCTCTTGGATGCTAGGGGTTAGGACGTCAACATGTACATCTTAGTGAAGAGGGTGACAATACAGTGACATTTTCCTAGTGACTTGAGATGCAACTTCAGAAAGTCTTTGGCTTCTTAAGTTCCTTAGTGCAAATAGGCCAGGGGAAATTTTGTCTCACTATGAACTTAGATTATTGAGAGCTGGTGATACGATTTAATGGGAGATGATCTAGCATGTTCGAGCCTCTGGCTTTGACTCTTAGCATCACTTACCAAAAAAAAAATCTCTTTTCATTGTGGCTGAAGACAAATTTTACTCACTTGACCACTTATAACTGAGTGAATGCTATGTGTCTATAGTGTATAATGCATTGAGAGCATATTTAGAATACATTGCTATCACCAGTTTATCTCTAGGACTTCCCACTAAAAACAAAACTATTTATGAAAACTCTGCCAACTATGGCACATGACTGTAGTTCCGGCTACTTGGGAGACTGAGGGCTAACCTGGGCTATATCATGAAACCCTCATTCCTCTATTCTACCAGCAAAACCCCTGCCATTCTCCTTTCTGTCCCATGAATCTGACTCATGTGCCTCAGTAAATGGAGTCAGTGTCGATCTATGCCTAGCCTAATTTCTCCAAGTATCTTGCCTCTATTTATATATTTAATTTTTTAGAACACTAGTCCCAAAGTGAATTCAACTAATCCTCCTGCCTCAACTTCCCAAGTAACTACCTACTGGTATGTGTCACCATGCACACACTGCTAGATTTTCCCCCCTTCTTTGGAGTGTGGGATTGAAACATGGTCTCACTGCTGTAACCCAGGCTGGCCTTAACCCCTTTCTTGTTTTGATTTTCTCTATGATGAATTAGGTGTATGAATAAACCATATTTTGTTTTTCCATTCATCTTGCCATTGCTTCTGTGGTTTAGCTGTCAGAAATGAGGCTGCCCTGATCACAGACCCTGCTTTAAATTTTTTATTTTTTTTTTTTTTTTTAAGAAAAAGCGGTAGAGATGGAAGTACTGGCTTTGAGTATGCTAAGGAAATGTTCTACAACTTAACTATGCCCCCAGCTTGCTGCTTTAATTTTCTTGAGTTTATCCCCAGACAGGAAATTGCTGTTTGTATGGCAGTTCTGTTTTTTTAAGCACACTATGTAGCCAAAGTTGACTGTGAGTTCCTGTTCCTCCTACCTCCCAAGTACTGTACCACTATAACCTGTTTAACTTTTTTACAGAAGCCCATATACTCCTTGAAGACATTCCCACCAACAGTGTACAATAGTTCTGATGTTTCTATTTCCCTACCAACACTTCCTTATCTATAATTATGTGTGGGATTTGGGATAATAGCTTTCTTCATTGGTATGAGGTGGTCTTGTGGTATTGATCTGTATTTCCTAATGGCTACTGACAATTTACAATTGTTTTCTCCCATTCTATGGGTTGCCTTTTTACTGTCAGTAACCTTGTTTGTAATGCATTTAGTATTTTCCCTTCATGTATGTCTGTGTGTCACTACATTCATGCCTAGTGCCTACATCCATAACTCCTCTAAAACTGAAGTTATAAGGGGAAAAATAGTGACCCTGGTTGGTTGTTCCTAGCATCTTTGGATAAATTAACCAAAAAAAAGAATGAGCATTGTGGAAAAAAAATTAACCAATATCTAGACTATCTCAGGATAAGGCAGTGGAGGACAGTAATGAACCCAATGATAAAACTAAGCTCTAGATGCACATAAACAGTCTAAAAGTTTCAAAGTGTGCCCTGGAAGAGAATCTTCTTTCCAGCAAAGAGTTTAAAATTGTGGCAAATCAAACTGAAGCCCTCATTGTAAGATTGAATTACAATGAAAATTCAAGTTCTAAACAGAGTCTGCAGTTAAAATAGTGTCATTAAAGAATTGGTAAAGAATGTAGTGGTTTGAATAAAAATGGTCCTCTTAGGCCCATAGGGAGTGGCTCTATTTAGACTGGTAGCTTAGTTGTAGGTGTGGTGTTGTTGGAGGACACGAGTCACCAGCAGTGAACTTTGAGATCTCAGAAGCTCAAGTCAGGCTTAGTGGCTCACTCTCTTCCTGCTGTTTGCCAATCCAGGTGTAAAACTCTCAGCTTCTTCTCCTGCACCTTATCTGCCTGCACACCATTGTTCTTCCTATGGTGACAATGATGGGCTAAATCTCTGAAACTGTAAGCCAGCCTTAAATAGATGTTTCCCTTGTAAGAGTCACTGTGGTCATGGTGTCACTTCACAGCAATAGAACACTAACAAAGACTAAGTGGATCCTGTAACTCGGGATACAGATGTGTGGGAGGACCCTACTTAGTCTGAGAACTTTGAACCCCAGTTTCTCAAGTGTTTTTACCGATGGAGGACGTCGTCTCTCCACCCTCAGCAGAGGTACCTCTTCCCCCGTTTCCCCCTTTGACTGAGGAAATCACTCCTTTATTGTCTGCTAAACCAGCAGTGACTTTACCTGAAGGAGATTCCAGGCAAGGCAATACTGATATCCCTCAGGAATCACCAGTAACTGACTCCAGACCAGACTTAAGGCAAAGCAAGTTCTAGGAGGGGAGGTAGAAAGTGCAGTCCACAGGAGCACTACACTACTAAAAAGCTTAATGAGTTTGCAAATTCATTCAAGCAGACCTCTAACGAATCTGTGTGGAGATGGATTTTAAGGGTATGGAATAAAGAAAGATGGAAAGAACATGAAACTCAATTGCCAAGGACCAGCAAAAACTTGGCATGTTTGGGGGCCCTGAGGAAGAGGTATTTGGAAGCAGTGAAAGAAGTTAAAGTCAGTGATGGGTGTAGGCTGACAGCTCTGTAGCCTGATGAAGATGGGCCTCTCTTAAGACAGCTCAAGATAGATCTTTAGATAGTTCTTGGGTTTTCTGACCAAAATCAGAAAACCTAGAAAAAAAATTTAAAACTGCTGTAGTAACTCTTTGGATAGCTTTTTTGCTTTCCAAGCAAAATCAGAAAATCTACTAGAAAAATTCTTGGGTTTTCTGACTTTAGTTCACTCTGTCCCAGGCTGACCTTGAACTTGGAAATCTACCTGCCTTTGTAAGAACAAATAAGCTTAGCTGGGTGGGATATTGCCCTAAGATTATTACTCCTTACCTCCTGGTGCCTCTTTATTACTTAAACCATGAGCCTTGTTTTGATAAAAAAAAAATTAGTTAATATTTCTTTCTCTTTATCAACTCAGTTGTGCAGTTGCCTCTGTTCTTTCAGATCCATGAAGCTCCTCATAGAGGCCAGTGCCCTGCTGGTCCTGCTCCAGGGATGAAAATTGTGTCACACTGTCCTTTCTGCAGCCATGCAGGATTCAGCACTCGATCAGGCTGAATGTATTGATATGGACCCATGGAGTAGAAATTCTAGATTTAATATGGAAGCTCACACAGTTAAAAGGAGGGAGCAAAAGTTTGTTTGAATGGTTGGCTGAAACATTTGAAAAAAGGACATGCTGAGAAGGAGCTGATGATACCTGATCCCCCCTTAGCTAACACTAAGGTGTTGATGAAGGGAATTTAAGATTCAGAAAAAATGCAGTGCTAGAGTGGATATACTGTGTAAAACCCAATCGTCCACAAAGGGAAAGCCCAGAAGACATACCCTTCACCAATCCTATAAGACACAGAATGGTAAGAGGACATCAGCAGATCTGAAGAGCTTTGTTATCATCCTTTACCTTGGTCCAGTAGGGTCAGACGTGCTGCTGCTCAGCTGGATGAATTAAATGGGATGAGTTTAATCGGGCCCTGAAGGTGCAGGGCCAGGTGGCATCAGTGAGTCTCCGAAGTCCAAAATAGGCAGCTTGGGAAAACAATGCCCATAATGGCCTGACCCAGAATGAATTTTATGGTAGCATGACCCCTGTGACCTCTGTAACTGGCTAATTGATCATGTTTTTTCCAGCATTCCTGTTTGATCTATATAAGTGAAAAAAATTTCAAACAAATGAAAGAAAGACTACATTGGATCTTGACAAACAGGAATCTTAGCCCATGAACCAATTTCCAGATTTGAACCAGTTTGCATACCCAGAACCCTTTTAATGAAGGATCCTGTTTTACTGTTAGTCTTCCTCTGGTACTTCCCCCAGTAGACCTACAGCCTACAGCCTTTCACAAAGGTAACTGTACACTGGGAGAAGGGAACAATCAGACATTCTGGGGTCTGTTAGATACTGGTTCAGAATTTATACTGATTTCGTGAAACCTGAAGAAGCATTTAACTGGCCCTCCACTTAAAGTAGGGGCTTGTGGAGCTCAAGTGATTAACGGAGTTCTGGCTAAAGTCTAACTCACAGTAGACCCAGTGGGCCCACAAACTCATTCTGTAGTTGAATGTATGATTGGGTACTGAGAAAAAGGCATTTGCCAGATCAGTAGCCGCATACCATATACCAAGAGATATGTTAGTCTGTTCAAGTAATGATACCACATCTGGTACAGCAGCTGCATTTGGGGTCACTACTTAACTAAGTTTTCAATAGTCAACTGTCATTCTCTATGGTCCATCTGTCTGCTGTACTGGCCCGACAGGAGAGTTAAAGCGAGATGTGGTGGGAACCACCATCCCTGCATCTTTCACGTCCTTGCCTTTGATTCACTATTATCCCAAGAAGAGGCAATTCCTTTGGTTTCCATTTGGTCTTTCCAGCCACAATATTACTCTATCCATAGGTTGGGGAACCAGTATGGGAATTCTGCCAACTTATTTAGTTAGGTTTCTCTGTATAACTGTGGCTATCCTGGAACTCATTCTGTAGACCAGGTTGACTCGTAACTCAGAGATCTGCTTCTCTCTCCCAAGTGCTGGGACCTAGAGGCGTGCACTACTACCATGTAGCTTCTGCCAGATTCTAGGTATATTTATCCCAGTTATACATTGTTTCAGAGCACCTACCTGTTGGTTTATAGTCATTCTATGAGATGCTTGCCAGACTGGACACCTCCTCCCTCACCCCTTCACCTGCTCTTATTTTCCCATAAAAACTTGTCCTACAGGGAGTTCAAGGTGGCTTCACCTTTCCTCCCTGTCCTGCGGTGTCAGGGTTGGGTTGGAAGAGTCCAAACCTGAGTTTGTAATAGAGACCCTAGCGCTATTACATTGTAGATGGCTCCTTGGTGGTCTTTTGTAAACTGATGATAGAGTATCTGGCAGCCACTCTCTCTGTCTTTTTTTTTTATTTCAGATAATAAGATTTTATCACAAATTTTAAAATAAATAATTTTAGAAGCTTCTGGAGAAGATGAGGGATTAGAAGACTTACTATTGAAACTCCAAAGAAAATAGTCAAATAATACAAATTAATAAAAAAGTTTAAAAGAAAAGATAGTCAAGATAGCATACAGCAAACTGTAAATCCTGTAAGCAACAAGGTCTGTAAATGGGATGTTACCGTGGGGAGATCTCTGCAGGGAGGCCAGCAGGGAGCTAAGCCATAGAAACTGCAAGGAAAGTAGTGCCTCCCTCCCACACTGGGCCTAAAGGAGCAGAGGAGACCATGCTGCAGGGGATGATGGAACTACTAAGAGAGGACTAAACCCTCCTTCCACATACTCCAAAACCACACAGCACGGGGGCTATAGAGGTCACTGCTTTACTTACCGTGAGTACTTTTCAAAAAACTCAGTATTTATCTCTAGCCTCAGTCACCCCATTTCCCTTCTAAACCTAATCTTAATAACTAAAATCCCAGTATATTTCACTTTTGCTTGTGTTATAAGACACCCCGAGGAGGTCTTAGCTCAAGAGTGTGACACACAGAACACAATTAGATGACAGACCGCTGCAATGGTAAGAGGTTTAATGATTCCATACATAGGGGTTGTTCAACCTCGCAGGGAGAGTCAACCCCGAACGCAGAAGGCATAATCTTTATACCTTTTTCTGTGAGGGGGTAAACTGCTGTATTATGATTAGTCAGCAAAGCAGCATAATTTTCAGAAAGAGGAGAGAGGAAAGAGGAGGAAAGGGGGGAGAGATTTTTTGGCAGCAAGGTTGTTGACAATATACAGGTTTTCAGTACAGGAAGGGGCAGGGGAATTGTTTCAAAAGCAGTTTTTCTACATTTCCCTTTACATTTTTTAACTTTTTTCCCTTACAACTTTATTTTAACCCTTTACATTTTTAAACTTTGTTTTTTACATTTCAGTTGTTGTCTTAAAGTTCATATTGCTTTGAAGAAACACCGTGGCCATGGCAACTTTTATGAAAGGAAAACATTTCATTAGCGCGGGCTCACAGTTCGGAGGTTCAGTCCACCATCATGGCAGAAAACATGGCAGTGTGCAGGCAGACAGTGCTGAAGAAGGAGCTGAGATTTCTACATCTTCTTTTTCTTTATCTATTTTACAAAATATTATTGTAGATCACAAAATTACATAATGATGAATACACATTTTTTTTTCTTTTTCTTTTTTACTAAGAAGGACTGAGGCTTCCACATTTTGGCTTTCCTTCTTTTTGAGCTTCATAAGGTCTGTGAGTTGTTTCAGGGGTATTCATGGGTAGCTTTCTGGGGCTAGTATTCAATTATCAGTGACAGCATATCATGTGTGTTCTTTTGTAACTGAGGTACCTCACTCAGGATGATATTCTCTAGTTCCATCCATTTGCCTAGGAATTTTGTAAAGTCATTGTTTCTAATAGCTGAGTAGTACTCCATTGTGTAAATGTACCATACTTTCTCTATCCATTACTCATTGCTGATGGGAGTGCAAAGTTGTGCAGCTAGTACAGAAGTGAGCATGGCGGTTCCTTAGGAGGAAAAGATCTACCTTGGTAGCCCTACAGCTTTGACTTCTGGTGCAACAAATAGCTGACCGCACAGTTACCTTATCCTTCCACAGAGCTCTGGTTCATGGTTCCGACAGCTGCACCATTACCTTTCACCTTACTAAGCAAAAGTCATGTTAATCATGATGTTGAAAGGTTTTCCTCGTTAGCGTTGTCTCAGCGTTCCCCACAGAGTTGTAATAGAGGAGACTCAATGGCTGACTGAATTTATGCTGGCCAGAGAAAATACCAAAGGCTACCACACCGAGTGGCCTTACGAGTGATCACGGATGACAGTGAAAACATCAGTCTCAGTAACACCTATGACAAAGCCTGGCGTTTCTAAAAATGGTTCATTGTCTATTCTCTTCCTCTGATAAGGACCAAACTGCTTTCTTAACTACCCTATCTATAAGGACTATCAGAACGCCTCTCTCTCAAGTCCAGATTGAGTCAACTTAAACTTCTGCCACAAAGAAAGAATATAATCTTCCATCTTCCCTTCTTTATCAGATGTCACAGTGGGGGGATTCTCTGCCTCCTAGATCTCATGAGCATGCAGGACTATTATGCACCTCACTTAAACAAGTTAGAACTAAGTCATCATTGAAACAATCTTGTAAAGTCATCTCTGAGCTTACCATGCGTGTACAGTTCCTATGTGGCCTCTTTGTTCCAGTCCCTGCCTTCACAGACAGTTCAGCATCTCTACTGCTGCTACAGCAGATAGCAGGCTAGCTCAACTGAGGATGCCTGGCCATTCTAGCAATAAAAAAATAAATTAAAAAAAAAAAAAAGACTCCTTTAGCTTTAGAATAATTTTGGATATAACTTAGAAATATTTGGATGGATATGTTGTTGCTAATGATCTTCAGGCTTTAAAAGCAAACTTAATTATCCAAATCCCTTAAATAAAACAGCTTCAAAACTTAGGCTCAATTACTTTCCAAACTTAGTTGATTAATAGACAATTATGGAGCATTTCAGCACTCTTAAAGTAACTAAGTAAATAAGTAAATAAAATATCTCTGATCTTAAACACTCAATTAACAGACAGAAACCTGCCAAAACTATTACAGAGTCTTAATTGTTCTACAACAAGCTATAAGACAACAGAGAGTGGAGCTGGAGAGATGGCTCAGTGGTTAAGAGCACTGACTGCTCTTCCAGAGGTCCTGAGTTCAATTCCCAGCAACCACATGGTAGCTCACAACCATCTGTAATGAGTTTCAATGCTCTCTTCTGGTGTATGTGAAGACAGGGACACTGTACCCACATACATAAAAATAAATAAATATTTTAAAATAACAAAAAAAAAAAAAAAACAGAGAACAAAGAGATTGCTTCCAATTGTTTTTTTTTTCACTAACTTAGGCCACTAAATGTTTTTAATGTAATTAATAATCAGGCCTTGCTTTTCCCACTAACAGCCTTCCTATTGAAATAGGCAAACTCACCAACAAGTTTCAGCAGGAAAAAACAAACTTAAAACTACCATACTATTACTGCTGACTTTTAAAGATGGGTTTTACTATTCTGTTATGCTCTAATGATTAAGAAAAAAAAAGATTTGTCTTTTTAGTGACTACTTTCAATAATCAAGCCCCCATGTCTCATGGTATTAAGAGGGAAAACCAGTACATTTTTAAAAAACTTAAATGGATGTGAAGATGGAAATATTCAGGTAAAGAAATCTTCCTGTGACAGAAGTTTAAGTAGAATTGAACTGGACTCCATAGAGAAGCAGGGAAATCAAAGAGGTAGAGCAGGGGAGGAGCTTTCCCCACCCCTGCTTGCAAGCCTGACAGTTCTTACTGATAATGTAGTTAAGAAAATAGCTTTGTTGCAGGGAACCATCAGACTGAACATGAGGACCCCAATGAAGGAACTAGAGAAAGAACTGAAGGAGCTGAAAGGGTCTGTAACCCCATGAGAAGAACAAAATGATCAAATAACCAAACCCACAACAGCTCCCAGGGACTAAAACTAAAACCAGTGAGTTCACATGGAGAGACTCATGGCCCCAGGTGCTTATGCAGCAGAGAACATCATTCTCTGGCATCAATGGGAGGAGAGGCCTGTGGTCCAGTGAAAGCTTGTTTTCCCAGTGTAGGGAAATGCTAAGGTGCTGAGGGGGGAGAGGGAGCACCTTCATTGAGGCAGTGGGAGGGGGAGGGAACTGGGGGGAGGGGATAACATCTGAAATGTAAATACAGAGAATATCCAATAAAAAAAATACTAAAAAAGAAAAAAATAATAAAGTAGCTCTGTTCTTAGCAGAGGAAGAGAATAGGCAATACAATATGAATGTGATGTTAAAATGGATGGATATGTCTGGATAAAAAGAAAGCTGAAAAGTTCATACAAGTTGTAAGGATTGTTAAGATAGCTGGGTGTTTACAGAATGGAAAGGAAGAAAGGAAGGTTTGTGCGAGTTGTGAGGGTGTTAGCGAGTAGCTGAAGGTATGTGCAAGAGGAGACTTAAAGGTGATGCTCACATGTGAAGAGTTTGGAGGGTCACAGATCCATGGTGAAACTCTATGTAAACCAATGGATTCCCAAGAATTTAACCTGGGTTTAGCCACTACAGCCTTGCAAAAAACAATAAAATTTATCAGACACAGCCTCAAAAGTCAAATCCCGTTTGGTCATTTAAAACTTGTTTACTTTTACTGCAACTCACACAGTGAGGGTACTGAGCTGCTTGCCAATGGCGACTGCTCTGTCTAGGATGAGGACTTTGACACAGATCAACAGACAACAGTCCTGCTGATGCATCTAAGACTTTTGACTCCTGGTGTCAATTTTGGAAAATTCACATCTCTCATGACATTCCTATAACCCCCAAGGGAATATCAGAACTGAACAAGTCCAATTACTCAAAAATTAAATATGTAAACAAAAAAGAGGGATTAAGAGATTAGCTTCCCAGGAGCAACTTACACTTTAATTTGGTGTTTCTCTGTGTAACCCTGGCTGTCTGGGAACTCACTCTACAGACCAGGCTGGCATCAAACTCAGATCCACCTGCCTCTGCCTCCTGATTGCTGGGCTCCTCAGCTACACTTTAATCAAAAATTGTTTCAGTTTTATACTAGTGTCTACAGAGTAGCATTATTAAAAAGCAAGAAGAGATAGGCATAGCAGCACATACCTTTAACCCCACACTTGTGAGGTAGACTCAGGTGGATCTCTGAGAGTTCAAGCCAAGCCTGGTCTACATAATGAGTTCCAGGCCAGCCAGGGCTATGTAGAGTAACCCCTCTCAAATTAAAAAAAAAAAAAACAATAAATTTAACCAAATTCATGATTTTATCTAAGTTTCCTCAAGGATTTAGTTCTTATTTCCTTCATAATGTAGACAGGACCCACATCTGTATTTCCACAGGCTTTCTCTGAATTAATCCAGCAGGGTTAACAAAACTGTACCATAAACTGGTCTCTTAGCACCAGAACTTTTGACTTCAGACTTCATTTTAGAGAACCTGACCCAAGATTGAACTAACAGGCCTGTACTTAGCACCAGTTTCCAGGCTGCCCCCCAACAAATCTGCACCTCCAGGTTACAAGTCTGAGTCTGGTACTTTTCGCTTCCTAACAACCACCAATCAGGAGGAAAACAGAAATTAAGTTTATGGTTTGGCTCGGGCACCAGCCAATTATGTTAAAGACCATAATGGCCCTGTTGGGGATCAGTTCTAAAGCTGAGGAAATGGGACTTTTAGATTGCAAAGGGGTAGGGCTGGGAGAGAAGGGTAGGGGGATGGAATAGGCAGGGTGAGGAGTTAGGGTGTGTGATAGAAGGGCAGAGAGGTAAGAATTAAAGGTCCACCAACAGGTAAGAATCCTTGGAAGCAGCCCCAGGGGCCACTCCCCAGTGTGGGTCTAGGGAACCAAAGATAAAAAATAGATTTAGAAAATGTTGACTCAGGAATACCAGAGGGGAGTGTGTGTTAGCTGTGGGAAGGTTTAGAAGTGCCCAACCATTGAGCTATGATGGTACATTAAAAATAGCACTCTGTGTGTCTGTGTGTGTTTTCATTCACAAATCCAGAGAGTTCTGGAAGGTGGCTAGAATCACGACCCTTCACAACCACTACAGCATGCAGCATGGTAGACAAAAATTCACTTGAAAAATGAATTGGACATTCCCGAAAGGAATACACACACACCCGGGATATAAGATTAGGGGGACTGGAGAACTAGTAGTATCTCAGCGAGAGGAGCTGAGTCACGTGGTTCCCAAGCAAGTTGAGAAAGTAGAACAAAGGAACACAGCCAGCAGGGACTTACACTGGGCCCTTCTAGCTGCCTCAGAGTGCTTGAGCTCAGAGGGGATGGGAGCCCCTGCTGTGCAGAGACAAGATGCTGAGGGAGAGAGAGGGAGGGAGGGAGAGAGAGTAGATGCTACCTGCTTCCTACAAGCAAATAACCAAAGGATAGAGATAAATAAAATTTGATTTGTTTTTAAGGATGAAAGGGAGTATAATGGTAACTGTTTAAATGTTCTTAAATATACATGGAATGAAGAAATCCAGGCCTTTGATCCCAAATGTAAGAAATAAAGGCAAGGAAGGAGAACAGAAGGAATGAAAAAAAATGAATTAAAATAAAATTTAAAGTGTCTATACCAGGCTGGAGAGATGGCTTAGTGGTTAAGAGCACTGACTGCTCTTCCAGAGGTCCTGAGTTCAAATCCCAGCATCCATATGGCAGTTCACAACCATCTGTAATGAGATCCGATGCCCTCTTCTGGTATGTCTGAAGACAGCGACAATGTGCTTATATATAATAAGTAAGTAAATAAATAAATAAAGTGCCTATGCCAGGGCAGCTCTTAAGATCTTTGAACATGGTCTACATGGGATTTCTGGTATTTCTCAGCCTGGTATGATAAAATTAGAGCCTGGAAATAGGCTTATACAGTAAGTAGAAGGGAATTTAACTAAAGTTAAATACATAGACAAATAAATACTTTGAGGCTTTTGATCATAAATTGTAGGTCAAAAAGCAGGGGATAGATAGGGAGCATAGCCTATCTTTGACAGTAGAAACGTAGGCCTTGATCTCATTATGAAAAAGAAATTAATCGTGTAAGAACAAAACAGAGATAGTGGAGGAGCCCTATCCCAACAGATAAAATTTGTTTAGATTGTTTTAATTAATTAGAATTGTTTTAATTATCAAAATGAAGATGTTTATAAGATTGGTGGTAATTATGATATTGAAAATCCTCTGGGGGCTGGAGAGGTGGCTCAGTGGTTAAGAACACTGACTGCTCTTCCACGGGGACAGCTACAGTGTACTCATATAAATAAATAAATAAATAAATAAATAAATAAATAAATAAATAAATAAATCTTTTTTTTTCTTTTAAACATGCCTTTTAATACACTTAAAGTGGGGTGGTGCCCTATGTGGAGTGAGAATCCAATGTTAATTCATAAATTCTGGGATGGCTTACACACACACACACACACACACACACACACACAGAGTAATACAAGTCTAGGAAGAAGGGAGAACTGGCTTCTCAGCAGTTGAAGCAGAGCAAGTCCCCTGGCTCTAGCACTAGGAATCTGAACAAAGCAACACACAACAGCTTCATGAAAATAGCAATGTTCTCCACAGTTTAGATCAGAACCTGTGTGATAGCCAAGTGGAGTGGCACACTTAGGAGGCAGAGGAAGACAGATCTCTGAGAACTGAAGGCCAACCTAGTCTACAGAGTGAGTTTTAGGACAGCCATTGTGAGATCCAGTCTCAAAAAAATAATAATAAAATAAAGAACCTATGTGAAGCTTTTTGCAATGGTCATAAGTTCAGAATAGTTGTAACTATGGAGTTTTGTCCAAACTGTTTGAGACACAGCTTCATCTTTCTCCTGAGTACTCTTTTGTGATATTTACCATCATTTAAGGGTTTGTTTGTTTGGGTTTTGTTGTTGTTTTTCAGACAAGGTCCCACACAGCCATGGGTGGTCCTTCTGCTTGTCTCCCAAGGGCATGGTCACAACATGGCACACTACCACACCTGGTTTTTAACTTACTTTTTATTTATCACAGTGGTTGGAGATCAAACTTGGGTCCTTGTGCTGGCAAACCCCTAACCAGAGATTCTATAGATGTTTAATGTTTATGTCTTTCCCTTAAAGTCCCATAGGAACTTTGGAAGTCAACCTGCCAGTTTCAAAGCTGTGATCTTGTCTGGCATAGCTCAGTGGTAGAACATGTATCCAGCATGTACAGTGTGAAGGGCTCTGTAACAGGCCCAAACACTACGCAGTGCTGGCCGGTCTAGTCCCCTTCCCTCTCCCTTACTAAACCATTAGATTACATTCCTAAACTAGTCCCCAACATCCATTCGCTTATTCCCAAAGTCCAGCAATCACAACTCAACATTTGGCTACGCTGGCTAACATCTCCAATGAAGACTTCCCAACTCACTCTATACTTTTCCATTTCTCCTTAGAACCACTCCTTTAAAAACACCTGCTGCCTTTGTCCAATCCAGGGGAAGCCCCCACCCCTGTCTCTTGTGCAGAGTATTTGGTGTCTGGGTGTGTTCTGTGCTGCCTCTGATACACCCTCACACAATGTCCTGACTTTATTTCTCCACACTGAAACAAAAGAACAAAGATGAATGAACATAGGATAAATGCCGGGAATTCTGTCCAAGTCCTATGTTGGTGTGGGATTTAAACCTGTGAAGAAGCAAGGAAGGAGGCATTGCATGGTGGGGGAGGGGGTGAGCGTTCAGTTTCTGTGAGCATCTAAGTCCCATCATTCACAACAATGTAGAACAATGTGTCCTTTTCTGAAGCAATCCATAATTTTGCCTCAGATGGCCACCCTTACTGCTCTTGCCTAGGAAGGCCACAGAAGGGATGCTGGGCATGCAGCTGGACCACATTGGCTTTAGCACCTCACATAAGACATGTAGTGCAACTATAAGACATTTGATCATCTTAGTAATAAAGAGATCTCTATGTGTGTGCATGTATGCATGCGTCTGTGTGCCTGTATGAATGTATGCACCTTTTTGAGTGTACATGTATGCACATGTATGTATGTGAATGCTTATGCACATGGATTTGTATGTTTGTGTATGTTGTAACATGGGTATATGTGTACATATTCACGTGCACATGCATGAGTGCATATGTATGGCACGTTTGTGTGTTCACACACATATGCAAATATGACATGCTTGGGCATGTTTGTGTGCATACGTGTTCATGAGCATAATATATGCACGTATGCATACTCACAAATGTGCAACGTAAGTGTGCAAGTGTGTGGGTTTATGTTCATGCATATGCCTTCTTGTATGCATACAGCCACACTACAAAAGAACAAAATACCAATCTGAGTATATAACATTGTTGGCTATTGAGCTGGCTAGCTGAATGTCAACCCTACACAAGCGAGCAATGGTTCTTAACCTGTGGGTCCCGATGCCTTTCAAAGGGTTGCAGATCAGATATCCTGCATATCAGAGATTTACACTCCGAGTTATAACAGTAGCAAAATTACAGTTATCAAATAGCAATGAAAATAATCTTATGGTTTGGGCATTACTACAGCATGAGGGCCACAGAATTAGGAAGGTTGAAAACCACTGAACTAGGTTTATCTGAAAGGAGGAATCTTTAGTTGAGAAAATGTTGCTATAAATTCCAAGTGTAGGGCATTTTCTTAGTAACTGATGGGGAAGGTCCGGCCCTTGGTGGGTGGTGCCATCACTGGGCTTTTGGTCCTGAGTTCTCTAAGAAAGCAGGCTGAGCAATCCATGAGGAGCAAGCCAGTAAACAGCACCCTTCCATGGCTTCTGCATCAGCTCCTGCCTCTGGTTTCTGGCCTGTTTGAGTTTCTATCCTGATTTTGGAATACAATGTGGAAGTGTAAGCTGAATAAACCCATTCCTCCCCAACTTGCTTTTGGTCATGACGTTTCATTGCAGCATGAATTAGAAACCCTAATTAGGACAGGTATAAAGTATAACATGGCTTTAATTTTCAGGTTGCTTTTGGATTCAAACATGTGAAACAGCTTTTTAAAAACACTTAACAATGAGGAGAAATCAGGAGGCCTAAATCCCATGTTCCTTGGACCTGAACTCTGTCTCTCTCTGCCTTGGGATTTCTTGACTCCAGACTCCTTGGTTCCTGCAATGCTGTATTTCTTTCTTTTCTTTTTTCCTTTTTTTAAAAGTCTGTAAACCCAGTAAAGGTGCTGGTGTGGAGGGGCGAGTTGCCATGCCCACTGAGCATGCTCTGTCTCCAGGGAAGCTGAGCAAGTATGAGCTTCGTACTTAGACAACACAACAATCACCAAAGGAGACATTTTGTCCCTCTCTCATGCTCAAGGAGGGCCGTTCATAGCAGAACCATCTAGCAACCTTATTCTGACTTCTGTCCCCTGGAGCCACACAGGCGAGGGCTGCCACTGTGTATTTGAGATTTTCACACCTCAGTTCTGCCACCTCTGGTACGGATGTTCTCAGGGGAGGAGGCACGGGCAGGGTGGACACCGACCGCTCAGACGCCCGCGTCAGTGCTTGGCTTCCTGCATGTGGACACCGAAGCGATGTCCGGATCCAGCGCGCAGTAGGCAGTCACAGCTGGAAATGCCTCGCTGTGTGTTCCAGGTCAAAGTCTAGGTCAAGGGCAGGGTTGCAGTTGCTTTTTACTTGTCCTTCTCCGGTGGTAGAGGGAGGTTCCAGTCTGCAGGGGGCCTCTGCCGCAAGGCCCATACCAGGGGGTGCTTCTGAGCGGCCTGGACCCGAGCCTGCTCGCTCTCACAGAGGGATCGCTGTGTAAATAAGACTTGGTCACTTACTGCTTCAAACTGGATCCTAGGGCCCCCAGTACTGCTGCATGGTACCTATATCACCCTCTTCCTCGGCACTCTTCTCGAGAGAGGAATAAATGGGAGTGTACGGTGCACACAGGCTCAGCTGCTTGTACACAGCATACTTGAGAACGGTTCTGTTACACACAGATCCAGCCGTTCTCATGCTCCACGGGTCATATTACTTCAGCAGGTTGGTGGGGTTTTTTTGGTTGTTCTTCCTTTGTTCTTTGGATTTTTTTACACAGGA
Source organism: Micromys minutus (assembly GCF_963924665.1). Taxonomy (NCBI): domain Eukaryota; kingdom Metazoa; phylum Chordata; class Mammalia; order Rodentia; family Muridae; genus Micromys; species Micromys minutus. The sequence continues at coordinate 74,178,892 of NC_137976.1, read as the reverse complement.
TCTTAAGTAGCCCAGGCTACTTCAATTCTGAGACTGTTGTCTCTAGCTCCTGAGTGCTGCAATTATAAGCATGCACAACCATGTTTAGTCTCTGCCTTCAGCTGTGTAAAACACCCACTAAGCTTATCTCAGCAACAGCCGACCTGGAGAGTGAGGAGCTAGTCACCTGCCTAGCCTGGGAGTGAGTTCACTGAGTGGGAAAGAGCAGTCTGAAGTTACGGGTGGACTCTGCACAGGGTGTGTGTAAAAGGTGCTCTTGCTCTGATGCAAGCAGCTTCTTTCAGGAACTGCCAACACCGGACAGTGTATTATGACAGGGCTGAGCCTGGCAAAGTATCCCGCCTTATGTAGGCCTCTTTACAAATGTTTTTAAACCGGGAGTGGTAGTATTACCAACAGCTGGCAGGCAGAGCCAAAAGGACCTGAAGTTTCAAAGCAGCCTGGGCTATGCAGCCAGGTCCCGTCCCTAAAATGATCATTATTGCTTAAGAAGCGGCTAGGGGCTGAGTAAGTTGGTGAGCGCCTGTAATCCCAGCACTCAGGAGGCAGGGGCAGGCGGATCTCTGAGTTCAAAACCAGCCTAGGCTACACAGAAAAACCCTGTCTTGGAAAAAAAAAAGAAAACATAAATAATTGTCTCTCCGTTTCTCTATTCAGAAACGTCTTTGTTTCCTGCACTGTTATGGCAGCTGACATGGAGTGACAGACAGCAAGTTTCCAACCTCTTACCAAACAAAGCAGCTTTATACCACGTTTTTCGCTTCTGCCATGTTTCTGTCTACTGGTCTGGTTTGGCTTCAGAAGCATGTTTTCCACATTGTTTTGCCAGGTTTCAGAATGCTCACACATTTAATACCAACCTCTTGTTCCTTGATGCTCTCCTTTGCTGTGTCCCGGTGTTTTCTCTCTCGCTTCCCTTACATCACGCTATCCAGGAAAGCAATGCCACACTGCACAGAGCAGTGTGTTCCAGGAAAGCAGGGCTCCCCTTATCACCGAGTCAGAAACTGCCCACTATTTTATTTGTCTAATGAGTGGATAGTGGGAGCCACCTGTGTTCTAGGCTCTGAATCACTTCTACCTGGACGTAGGAGGGAGGCCCACCGACTCAGGAAGCCCAGGAATTTAAGAACAAGAAGCTCAGAGATTTAAAATTTCACCACCAGTTTTCTTCCCAAAACTATAAAAGCAGTAGCAATGGCTGGGAAAGAGGAGAAACTCTGGAGCTGTTTGGACGCTTTCCAGGGATCACCCATGCTGGGCCTTCATGTAATGCTCCTGCCTCTGAATCACCCCTGCTCCTATAAGTGACTCAAAAAAGGTATTGGTCCTCACACTAGACTAAGTGGAAGCCTATCTTTCCGTCCCTCATGCCACATGCAATTTAGAGTAAGTAGAAGTTTCTTCACATCTCCCTTGAAAAAGTCTAGCAACAGGCTCCATACTGGTCCTCACAGTACCCTTCAACTCAATTCATACGTGCTGGGACATTTTTAGGTACTCCCAGGCTCATTTTTATGCCCTCTAGAGCCCGCCCTCAAGCCTCAGGCGCCTTGGCTTTTCTCCTCCTCCGTCTTGTCCCTATGGGCTGGGTGAGAGCAGGCTCAGTGACAAGCTGAAGACTAAAGCTAGAAGGTTATTCTCTCCAAGCTTCTCCATACTTCCCTTCCTTCTGCGCTCGCCTCCCCTACTACCGCCCGCCCCTCCGTAATTGAAGCGGTGTAAACTCTCGCTGATACGCAGTTTGGGGTACTCAGGAGGGAAACACGATGGGGGTGCCCCAAAGGATCTGTGCACACACCCACACCCTGCGCGCACCTGGGCCTCCGCACTGCGGCTCTCCTCCCATTCCCGGCAACTGGTCAGGTCGCGCAGCCACTGCTTGCAATCCGGCCGCTCGCCGTGGACGTAGTAGTGGTGTAGGACGTGCCCGGCGCTGCGGCAGAGCTCCCACTCGGCGCGGTAGACCTCGCACGGCCGGGGAGGCTGCGGGGAGACACAGAGAAGAGCGCGGACAGACCCCATAGCTTGACCCCACCCAGCCCAGGAGCCCAGGAGCCCAGGAGCCCAGCACACTCACCTGCCAGCCGCCTGCGACCGCCATGTCCAGACCGTGTGACTGACAGAGACTTGGACCAATGAGCTCCAAGCAAACTCACACTAAACAGGACGTCTGCACTGAGTGGCTGATAGTCAGAGGCTGCACCACCTGGCATCTAACCGGTGGCTTAGCTTCAAAGGTATTAATTAGCAGTCTGAAACCCAGTAGTTCTGGCCAGTTCTCCCGGTTTTTATTTTTCAAATCCGAATGTGGTTCAGCTTTTGAAGTACAGATTCTTGAACTCCAAGAAACCTACCTGGCGGTCTCAACTACAGTGATCTGGCCTGGGCATATACTCAGGTGAGCTTGGTTTGGTGTATGAAGAGGAGGGAGCCAGTGCAGGATGACTAAGGGTGAAAAAAGTTCCCCTAGGAGTGACAGGCTCAGCGTTGCACACCTTTAACCCTAGCATTCAGGAAGCAAGAATAGTGGCATCTCTGTGAGTTCTAGACCAGACAGGAATATATAGTGAGACGCTGTCTCAAAACAAAAACCTAACTGGAGATCATAAGGTGAGATGGCTCAGCTCCTAGAGAAACTTGTGAACAGAACCAAGGACCCGAGTTTGACCCCTGTATCCTAGGTGACAGAAGGGACTCCTGAGAGCCGTACTCTTATCAACACATGCATACACTTACACATGCCTCCACACATTTTTATTAATGCACTTATGTATATAAATATGTGCAATACTTATACACAGATCATCTGGAACTTGAGTTACAGGTGGCTATAAGCCACCAAGTGAGTGCCAGGAACCAAACTTGGATCCTTTGCAAGAACAAGTGCTTAACTGAGCTCTTTCCAGCCGGAAATTAGCCAATAGAATTCCATAAATGAAGGCTGCCTTTCTGCCAGGCTGAGACATCCTCATAGGACAGGTCTGGCAGGTCACCACAGCAGTTAAACCTTCCAGAGCCACATCTGGCCGGTGATGATGTGTGCCACAGGGCTAGAAGCCAATTATCATGTTTATGGATATTTCTAAGAGCAAATGGACACACTCTGGAGCTATCAGCCCAGAAGGAAAGTGCACCATCCGTGGGAACCTTGCTAGGCCTGACCAGCTCCACTCCACGCATCAGAGAGTGGCACCTGTCCCTACAGCCTCCCCACGTCTCAGAAGTGGTCTTCTAATGACAGGATGAAGGAGAGTACTGCTGTAAGGGGCATTCCTGTGACTTCTGGCTAGTGGCCCATACCACCAATCCACAAAACACAGCCAGAGGCGAGTTTTAATCAGTTTATTTAATTATTCAATAAGAATTATTCTCAAGGAACAAGCTGGATCAGCATGTCAAAAGATCTTCCATCACACAAAGTGCAGATCTGAGGACAATAAAGCAGTAAGAAAAAGGGACGTGGATGAGCCTCAGTGGCAGAGTGTGTGGCAGGCTTACTATTCATGGGTTCTACGTTAATCCTAGTACGTGAAAAACAGACAAACTACCAGAACCTTGGTAATAAATGTAACGGGGGCACAGAACTTGAGCATGATTTTATTCTTTCTGCCTTTCACATCTGACTTCATCATGGAATTCACTGAGAAAGAGCAGATCAAAATGAGACTGCATTCGTCTGGATGAGATCCCTTCTGAGTCACTGTAAATAAAAACAGAGGCCATCTTTGTCAGGCACTCAGGTCCTGGCCTTCGTAACCACGATGGGCTAAAGACATTGCCCTGTGTGCAGACAAGGGAAAGAAGAGCAAGTCAGGAATCAGAGCTGCTCTGCTGAAGCCCTGGGAGGGCCCTGGAGCAGAGTGTGGGAGGCGGAGGAGGCAGCCACCTATAGGGCCCAGAGAGCTCTCTCCCCCAGATCAAGCACACAGCCTCCAAGTTCTACTGTTTTGCATCCAGAACAAGCTTGATCGTTCTTAGGTAACTAAACAAACCATAAATAACAGAGCATCTCTGAACTCATCAGAGCCAGTAACTGTAAGCCAGTTGCAATCAGATCTTTTATTTTCCAGTCAGCCAACAGTTTTAGACTTAGGGCTTTCTTCCCTTCTTACGCAGTGACTGTCCTTCTCCAGAGAAAGCAACAAATCTGCCTCCAGCTTCATCCTAGGTATGAAAATAGGACATTATTTTGAGAAATTCCTCAAAGCTTACAGTAGTTACTTTATTCTATGGACTCATCTATCTACTTTCCCCACCCCATCATTCACACTTGGGAATGCCCTAGAAGGCCTGGAGAGATGGCTGGCTCAGTGGTTAAAAGTGTGCTGTTCTTTCAGAGGACCCAGGTTCAGTTCCCATCACTTATGCTGGGCAGCTCACAGTTGCCCCCAAGTCCAAGGGATTTGACTCCCTCTCCTGGGCTGCCAGGGCACCTGTACACGCAGGGCAATCAAACACACATATAAATAATGTAAGAATCAAATGTCTCTGGAATTTATGGCATTGTGAAATCCACAAATCACAGCTGTGTGAGTTTACTGCCACATTTGTCTTTAGATTTACTGTACAATCTCTCTTCAACGAATGGAGGCGGTTATGTCTTAAGCCATTTTCAGCTAGTTATCATTAAGTTGAACGGCATTTCATACATCTCCATTCCAAATCCCCCAACTCAATCACAAGCCACACTACAGTGTTCTGGTAACCCCCCTGTGAGCCTGTGAGGAAAGGGACCTGTGGCTCCCTTGCTGCATTCCAGCACTTAGAAAGGATCCCAGCATCTATTAGCCCAGGAAAAAACAAAACTCAAAACTCTAAATACAATTTCTATTGAACATCTATCACTTTCACATCACTAGGATGTTGAAAAATCCTAAATTGAACCCTGATAGCTTGGGAGACTTTTACACAATAATCATTTTATATTTCCAAATATAAAATGTATGTGTTTTGCCTACATACATCTCTGTAAAATATGCATGCAGTGCCTGAGGAGACCAGAGGAGAGCCCCAGATTCCCCCTAGGACTGAAGTTATAGGTTTTGAGCCACCATCTCAACTGAATCAGGGTTCTCCAAAGAAGTCAGTGTTCTCACAGCGTTAGCCAACACTCCATCCCCACAACAACCATCTCAATGTAAAGAGTATAATGCTTCAAGAAAAAAAATCCCTCTCAACTGCACCAACCCAAAATAGTATGTCCAGTCACTTTTCTGCACATGCTTACTTAATACACAAACCTCAAACCCATGAGGTTGTAAATTCCCCTACTTCCTGGTTGGCATGCTGAGGTAAGTCTCACTGTCTACAGCTATGGTTTTTGTTTTGTTTTGTTTTTGTCTTTCTAGAAGGTAATTACTAGCTTAAAGGATGCAGTTCATTTTAAAAACAAAAACAAAAAACAGTTTATTCAGAGCAGCCAACCAAGAGAACTACTACTAATCAATTCTTTCACTAGCAGGTTTGTTTAACACTGCAAAAAAAGTCATTTTTACCCTCACATGATTTTAACTGCTCAAGATCTGAGGCATTACCTCTTAGTATCCTACAACAGAGAAAATCTGCAGTTTCCAAAACACATTTTCATACCTACTGTATCCTGAGGCATTACATGGGATTACATTACAAAGCTTATGTGATGCCAAGCACAGAGCACATGTGAACTACAGAATGCAGGCTTTCATCCATCTGAGCACAAGACCTGACCAATTTCCTGTTTGAAGGTATATCCTCCAGTTAGGACCTGCCATATTCTTGCCCTAGAGCCCAGACTGGCCTTGAACTTTCTATCTGCCTAATCTTCATTGTCACTGGCTCCAGCTATTTCTACCTCCCTTCTCCAGTGCGATATGCCCTCAAGTGGAGTCCTCAGAAAGCATCTCAAAGGTGTCTTTGGTGAGGCCCTGCATACCAGAGCATGCTTTCGTTCTGAACCTACTGTCTTCACGGAAGGTCCGGTAGAGCTGCCACAGAGCCGCCATGTCAATCACCACAGCCTTAGTGGCTAATAGCACATTAACTTAGAGCATTCTGGAGATGAGAAGCTCAAACCAAGGTCTGACACAGGCACTCTAGAAACACATGTCACACTTGGGTGGCTGCATTCCAGAAACAGTTGCTGTGAGGAATGCAATCTGCAGCAGGATGAGACACTAACACCTTGGACTAAGTTCCCATGTAATGCCTCCTGCATCTAAGGCATCTCCCCCATTCCCATGCCCGGTGACAGGAACATGCTGGTCATAGAAGCTTGCTGTCCTGATGTTTTTGTGAAGGTCACTTTCTAACACCATGTGTGAGGTGATCAGGGGCTCTGGCTCTGTACCTGAGTATCTGTACAAATGCAATCACAGCATGAAGCTCACAGTCCATCTCAGCAATGAGGTGTTACTTAAGAAGCACACAGCAGCTACCTGGAGCCTGACTTGGCAGTGACTCTGTGAGCCGGTTGTAGATTGTCCCTAAGAAGGACTGCCTGGTCACCAGACTCCAACTGAACCTTCCCATTTTAATTAGTAAGATAAAGGAAAGCCAGTGACTGGGCGGGGTGAGGGAGGTGGAGAGGGCTGAGGTCTGAGGAGGTCAGAGGACGGAGGGGGAAGGTCGTGGAGAAATGGAGCTTCCCAAGGTCCAGCTGGACCCAGGTGATATTAATTGGCATTAAATAGCTATGAACATTAAGGATCTTATAAGTCTAATATCTCATATAGAAGGGCAGTTTGTATCTTTGCCTACTTGATGTAATCTTGTTGTGTAGAGGGTTTGTAAATTGAGAGTTGAATATATAAACCTGAATGAAAAGCTATCGGCTGTAGAGTTGTATTTATGTGAGATTTTGGGGTAGAGAAACACCCCGGGACAGAGGCAGAGAACAGGCAGTAAAAATCCACCAGGGAAAGGAGTTGCACAGTCAAGTTGGGCCATGGTGGCGGCTCAGACCGGGCGCCAGAGGTGCACGGGGCTTCGTATCAGGGTTGGGCCCGAGGAGTGAGATTTCAGGGCCGGAAAAAGAGATGAACCATTTTTATTTTTTAATATTTACTGCAACAGCCATTATCACGGTAGTCACCACTGTTTGGTGGTGCCAGAGCTATTGCAGAGGCTGGAGCATAACTGTGTTCATGCTAACTCTCAATTATCTTGATTTTGGCCAATTTGGTTTCCTATGAACACATGCACCTATCCCCGGGCATCATGTCCAGCCACAGAGTCAGCTGGGCCTGTTGAAATCATTCATCTCTGCAGGACTCTTAGCCATACTGTCCCCATCTTACCAGGTACTCAGGAGTCACTGTACAGAAATGATAAGCTCTAGTTCTAGGTTAGAAAGAACAGAGATAAGCAAGAATTCAGCATGTGTGAGGTCCTGGGTTCAACTTTCCATTCTGCAACCAACAGTAAGCAAAAAGAAAATTACACCCATCTAGAGCTCCATTTTTGGTTTTTTTTTTTTTTTTTTTTTTTTTTTGTTTTTTGTGGCAGAACCTGGAGTCAGTTCTTGACCTATGCATTACCAGGTCTTAGGAACAGCAGGGTTACAAGAAGGGGCCTAAATATCACAGAAGCAACCTATTTTGAATGGTAGAAACACTGTCGTCACTAGTAAGTGAATCCTATGACCAATGAAATAAACTTACCTCTTCAACCTTTTTGACCAATGGACGTGAATTTCTGATGAAAGTGATCTTACCAAGCTTAAATTCGTAATTAGGAATTCCTCTGTGAAGATTACAGACAAGGAAAAAGGTTAGATCCGAGGAGGACTAAGATTTGCTTCTGACAATCAAGAGGAAGGCAGGAGAGACAGCCGTCAGTGCCTTCTTGGTAATTGTCTGGTATACACTGCTCTGCCCTCTTTGTACTTGCTAAGAGGGAACACAAGTAAAAACACTGGTCATGGGACAGGAGCCATGGACGCTAGCCTAGCCTTAGACTTTCTCTGCAAGTGTTCCAGTGGAACCCAGCTCTTCTTCTCTTCTGGCTCACACACATAACAGAGTTACCACATCCCTAATCCTACCTGGGAGCCACCAGAAAAGGGTTCACTATGAATCCCTAAAGAGACATGTCATGCTCTACCATTGTCAGACAGTGATCAAGGGCTTGAGCCTACTCAGTAGCCTGCTGGTCTGTCACCAAGACTGGAATGAGGCTCTCCTGTGTCCTGGGCTTTGACACACAGCCCATGTGTCAAACCTTTCTTTCATCAGGGACAGACATACCTTTTGATATCTCCAGGCTTGATTGGGGAGGGACTGGGCTCAACCCCCTTTTTCTTTCCATCCAGTCTATTCCCAGAACCAGAGAAGGCCTAGACAAGGAAGTCAAGAGGGTACATGATCAACCTCAAGAGTGAGCAACCATGTACCTCTGTTCAGAGACCCCATAAGAGGTGGGAGCTGGTGCACAGTCAGATCCTCTTGAGTGTTACCAGCTGAGATCTCTTGACCAGCCCCTCAAGGGACTGCTGGAAGCCCAAGAGCGCTCTAATACAGGCAGCAGCAGTGATAGCTGACCTGTTACAATACCTGCCAGGCCCCTCCTTCCCACATGTCTAGTCATACCTCCTCTTCTGCTTCCCAGGTAAAGAAAATGTGCTAACATCTGGTGAACCTAAAGTAAGGGTTGTATTTATTATACTGATTTGACTTTTTAGTAGGCACCCTACACACACCCAGGGACCATGCCCAAGGCCTATGATAGGCATAAGTTTTGAAAGGACCAATAAAAGTTGCAAGCCTTTCAGGCTTATCAAGGTCCCAAGAGAAAGCACATATTAAAAGGTTTGAGGGCTGGAGAGACAGTTCAGCAGTTAAGAACACTGATTGTTCTTCCAGAGGTGCTGAGTTCAATTTCTAGCAACCACATGGTGGCTCACAACCATCTATAATAGGATCTGATGTCCTCTTCCTGTGTGTCTAAAGATAGCTACAGTGTACTTATATAAATATAATGAATGAATCGTTTTTAAAAAATGGGCTTAAATCTTTTTTTTTCAAAGGTAATTGCCTGATTTGGGTGCCCAGAGCTCACATCCTGCTAATGTTCACAAATCATCATTGAGAATAGTTCTAGGCATCAGGATGCAGAGACATGCAGTGCCCAGTACTCACACGAAACCCCACCTCTCCAGCATAGCCACTGTGGTCAGCTTCTCCCTCCTGAGGGGGAAAAAAAAGAAAAAAGAAACAGGACATGAGCTTCATGGAATGGGTGTCAGCTTTCCTCAGAGCCTCTCGTTCCCACGGCTGCCCCAGTCCCTGTCAGCTAGCACACACCATCCTCTGAGAGGCAAGCTTCCTCCTAGGAGCAAGGACCATGGCCCACTAACCCCTGCAGAGTCTACTCACAAAGAAACACACCAACAGGCCAGCAAGTCAGCTCACCAGGTAATACTTGCCACCAAGCATAAAGACCTGAGTTCAATCCTTGGTATTCAATGGTGGGAAGAGAACCAACCCCCAAGAGTTGTCCTCTGACCTCCACACACATGCATGGCATGTACACTCCCAACACCCAAACACAACATATTTAAATCTAATTAAGACAAAGGAAGCACAGGTACAAAAGTATCAGGAGGAGCTTAAGAAAATGACTTACTATTGACTCTTCATGCTGCACTGGTCTTTCTGGTTCTTTGTAGCCCAAGGGAGCATCAAAATCCACCTTAAAAATGAAGGTTAACTTCTGAGACATGGCCACTCTGCCTCCTTAACTGAGACAACAGCTTGAGAGTCTAGTTTTCCCAACAATAAAGCTTTACACTGTTCAACATCACTACAGTGACACTGACACATCATAGACACATGGCTATTGGGAGCTGTGTGTGCGTGCATGTGTTTAGAGTTAAATACAAACGTATCACCATGGAAGTGTATGTACCCATTACCCCAGGGAAGGTACTAATAGTAGCACAACCACCCACATGTTCCTTGCAACCATTAATCTCTCCCCAAAGTCTAACACCTTAGTGTGTCAAGGTAAATGAAAGGAGACAGGAAAACAGTGTAACCTTTTACCAGGAGTCGTGCCAATAATTTGTTTCCACTTAGCTCTTAATACTCTAACATTCATTCTTTGACAGGCCTGAGTGACTGTGGATCCAACCACTTCTACCCTCTAGGAGGAACGACTAGGTGAACGGCCACCTCCTCCTATTCTGACATTTTCCTCCTGGTCTCCTTGTGTGATATTCTCAAGAGTTCTGACCTCACTTACAGTGGAAAACGTCACTCACATTCATGTCACATTCAATAATGGATACAGCCTTGTCAGGCTTCGTCTCCATCACCCGCAGCTCGTAGATCTGAACAAAGAACAGAACGATGACAAAACAGGGGAAGCAACACCAGCGAGCATCCCACCAGCATCATCCTTCCAGCACCGACAACACTGCTTCAGGTCGGATCAAAAGGAACTGTCTCCATGGTGGTCTAACTCCATAGGCTAATTAGAACCATACTGCAAAAGACTATCCTGGTCAACATATTCATATCAAATTTATTCTAACACCTAAAATCTAATATTATAATATAAGTTCTAAATAACTTCTAGCATCTAAAATTACAATCTAGTTTATTCTAAGAAAAGAATTAGGGCTGGAGAGATGGCTCAGTGGTTAAAAGCATTCACTGTTCTTACAGAGGTCTGGAGTTCAAATCCCAGCAACCACATGGTGGCTTCCAATCATCTGTAATGGGATCTGATGCCCTCTGCTGGTGTGTCTGAGGACAGCTACAGTGCACTTATATATAATAAATAAATCCTTAAAAAAAATTAGCCAAGTGTTTAAAGAAACAAGAGTAAGAATGCTCACAACAATAATGCTAAGTTCATTTGTATTGCTTAAATTTGGAGGTGAGGGAGAGGAAAGAAAAGAGAAAAGAAGTTGGGCTAAGGTTGCATAGAGCTCAACTGCTTTACACACTGGCACCTATACCGACATGCATCTACAGCAGTGTCCATGTGGAGGTCAGAGTACAGCCCTCAGGGGTTGGTTCTCTCCCACCTGTAGGCTCTAGGATCAAACTCAGATCACCATGCTCACAGGGAGAGGAGCTGTGTAGACCAACCTTGAACCTACAACCCTGCTGCCATAATCGGATAGATTATTAGCCTTCACCATCATGCTCAGCCAACAAAGGCTTTTTAAAGGTAGATTTTAAAAAGAGAAGATTTATTTCTATCTTATATTTATGAATGTTTTGCCTGCATATATGTGTGTGTTTGCACCAGATGCTTGCCTGGAGCCCACAGAGGCCAGAAAAGGGTGTCAGACCCCCTGGAACTGGGACTACAGGCAGCTGTGAGCCTCTTTGTGGGTTCTGGGAAATAAACTGGATACTCTGCAAAAGCAACAAGTGTTCTTAACCACGGAGCCATGTCTCCAGCCCATTAATACATGCTATTAAAAGCAGAGGGATAATGAACAGGTATAAAAGTTACAAAAGCTTATTCGTCTATAAATATAATCAGTACTTAAAGGTTTCTGAATGTGTTATTTTTTTCAGTGCTTTGACAAAATACCTGACGGAAACAACTAAGGAAGCTTGTGTCAGCCCACAGTCCTGGCTTGCATTCTCTGTATTCAGTCCAGGACCCCAACCCATAGAAAGATGCCACCCACAATCAGAGTTGGTCTCCCCATCTTAGTTGTTCTACAGAATCCTTCATGGACAAGCTCAAAGTTTTGATTCTATTGTGTTTCTAAATCCTATCAAATAGCAATCAAATTAACCACCATGAAAGGCTATGGAGATGACCCAATGATTATAATATATATAATATATGCTTTATATTATATATTAAAATATTTAAAAAGCTATCAACACTGAATAAATCAGGGCTCTAAATGTGAACCCAGGGAATTTTAAAAAACCGAACAGTAGGCAGCAATTAGGAGATAAAAGCCAGTTTTAGAAAGCCGCATTCAATACCAGAATGGAAATGACTGACTCTCCACTGTGGACTCAAACATTCTCTTGTGAAGGTGAGGGAGTCTCATGAAACCTTGAACCTACAACCATTTCCTAGGTGGTAAGATAACCAGTATGTACCACAAGGGTCAGCCAGCAAAGGCATTTTAAACACATAATAAAATGAAAGAAAGAAGGAAAGAAGGAAGGAAGGAAGGAAAGATTTTTTTTCTATTCTAAGTTTCTGAATGTTTTGCCTGCATGTATAAATGTGTACACAGGCATTCCTGGTGCCCACGCTGAGAGTAGCTGCCTGTAAACTGTACCGGAACTCCATTGATGCAGCTTCCGTAAGTCACATCCTGGCTCATCCGTGCTCCAATAAACTCTTTGGATCACCAAAGCACTGAGATGGAACAATGTCTCAGCTCTGTTGTCTCCCTCTCTCTGGTAAACAGGCACAGCAGCACATTCTTTAACAGGAAAGGCACCTCACCTACCTTCTCATTGTAGTTGATAGCAATCACATCTCCAGTTGTCAGACAGGCGAAGTTTCTCAATGCATTTTCTAATCTGTATACACGCTGTCAAGGCAACAGGACAAGCTGCATGCCTCCAACTACACAATGGATTAATACTTCCGATGACTCTAGAAGGAACTCTTCCATCGACCTCAGATGAGTAGGACTGGCTCCTAGAGTTACTCATGCAGGCCCTGGCAAATGCCACAGTGCCAGCTCCCACGTCTCTGCTCTACATGGTCTTTGTTCCTTTTTACACACACTGAGACTGCCTTCACCTTATTAGTCATACCCAGGAACAACAGTTAACCAAAGTGATACCCTTTTCCATGATAACAAAGAGAAAAAGCCTCTCAGCAGAGATAGCTCGGCTGTTAAGTGTGGGTACAGCTCTTGGGGAAGACCCAAGATTGGTTCCCAGCAACCGCACTGACAGATTTACAATGACCTGTCAACAGGGTATCTGATGCCCTCTTTTGGCCTCCAAAGGCACCTAGACTCCCATGCACATATCCACATACGTACACATAGTTTAAAAAAATAAGGGCTGCAGAGATGGTTAAGAGTGTGCACTGCTCTTCAGGGGGTCCAAGTGTCATTCCCAGCACCCACATTAAATGGTCCACAATCACCTATAACCCGAGCCCTAGGGAATCTGCTGCCTTTCTAGCCTCCTTGAGTACTGTATGCAAAAACATATCTGTAAGAATTTTTTTATATCTTTTAAAAAGCTCCTGAAAGCAATCTCATAAATCTACATTATAATATGGTAAACCACACAGATCCTAAAAGGTAAGAATGAAGACAAGACCCATCCTACGCTGACAGCAAACATTTGTGGTGCATCCTGATGGACAAATTAAGCAGTTCTCCCCATAGATGTCCTTTGCCTGCAGGACGTCTTTACCACTGTCTACAATGTGGAGACAAGTATCTAACATGCTCCTTTGTCTATGACCCAGACAGCAGCGGGCTCACTAAGGCCATTCTGTCTAGGACCTACTCAGCAAATGAGTCTCTGCCAAGGCCCACCAGCACCCAGCATTTGACCCTTGACACACAGCCTGCTTCTGACCGTGAGCGGAGAGAAGCATCAGGCGGCAAGGGAAGTAAACGCAGGTTGTGTGTGTTTGCTTTCCAACATTCTACTTGTCCACGTTGCTGTTTGAGAGTTTTGTTTTTCTTTAGACAAAGTCTTGCTATGCACATCTTGACACAAAGTATGTCCCTCACGCGCACTGGTCACATTTATAAATACATATATCCAGCTTAACCTGAGAAGCTAAGAAAAAACCATTAGAACAAAAACATAAAACTTTTCCTTCCCGCTTGCTAAAAAACAGAAAATATATTCGGCCAACGTTTTTGTTTTACTTTGAATGGGTCCTAAGTCTGAGCACAAAGTAGACTTGATTACCTGGTTCATCCTAAACCAGTGCCAGGGCTCCAGAGGGCTAGAGGTAGATGAGCCACAAAACTACGAGAAGGCTCTGCTCTGGAGTCTAACAAGTATCCGCATGTGACTGGAGAAAGCCACAGAGCCCTGACTTGCTTGGTCAGGACCAAGAGGACACACTAGCCAAATCATGTTACTACAATCCCAACTTCAATCAGAAAGTAATATATGGTTTCCCATGCTGTTCAGTGATGGCCAGGAACTTTGCAGAGAAACTCTTATGTCAAAAGGATACACTGCTTTAGGGTTGGTGATATCCAGGAAGTCTGGGCTCTGAGGCTGGAACTTAGAGTAGGTAGCCACTTGAAGGTTGACACTTTCCACCTGAACCAGGCCCCCTTCTTCCAACAGCAAATTCTGCATCATCTTAAGAGAAGAAATCAGCATGAAACTCCTGAAAACTAAGAAGCCTACATGGTTAACATCTGCCATTTACTACGCTGAGTGGGTCAAAGTATTATGGGTATAATAAGGGCCCAGGATGAAGACTTGGAACAACCAACTGAGCTGTGCCACAGAAACAGGCCATAGAAGAAACCAAGTGAGGGACACACATTGAAAGCAGTCTACTAAGATCATTTCTTTCTTGTCATTGTGACCCAAAGGGCTCTGTGACCCTAAGTACAAGTGTCCCAAGGGTCAATACCAGCCTGGTACAGGTCAAAGCAGTATACAGTGATCAGACAGGAGGAAGGCTAACTGTGTCATGAGGTTCTGGAGCACAGAGAACAAGGGGGCAGTTGCAGGCCTGAGCGAAGCCTATAGCTTCCCCAGACAGACGCAGGACATAGCCACAAACAGCACTAAGCAGAAATAGGGTCAGACCAAGCCCTGGGAAACAGACTTCTGAAATGACTTGAGGACACCAAGGAAGCAAGAGGACCTGAAAGCTCACTCTCATGGTCCATTTCTGGGCACTGTGATGTGGATAGCACAGCAGGCCCAGGCCTAGTGGCATTCCAACGCTAGCAAGCAAACTCATAATTAGCATGGGTCAACAGATGAGGTTCCAGCAGCAGACTAGCATTTGCTGCAGCCTGGTTCTCCCTGAAACGTGGCAGCTTAGGCTGGGTAAAGCCCACTGAACAGCCAAGTGAGATAATTTGTGCACATGCCCCTTGTCACCTGAAACAGAAACTAGGTGATAGCAGGCAAATGCCTGCTTAGCCGTGAGCTGGAAAGTCAGCCCAAAAAGGGCTGGGAAAACAAGTTTCATACCCCCACAGGCATCCTAAGGGCCATATGGCATCTCAGAGAAAGAAATTCAGAGAGCTTCCCAGGCTAAAGACCTCGGGGCATCCGTAGCTATTAACTGCATGTCGAGATCTAAGGGAGACCTTTCAGAGCTGTGTTATCTACTTCACCATCCAGTGCAGCTTCAGTGGCCAAGCCTGCCACCCCAACAGGACACTGCCTTGTGCAGGGTAGACACAGGGCAAGAGGTGATGAGTGTTAAGTGACAGGCATGTCAGAGCTCAGCTTTAGAAACAAGTCCCACTGCAACTCTGGGCAAGGAGATGGGCAATGCAGACGCCTAGAAGGAGGAGTTACAAATCCAAGCAGGACTCCTATAGTTCATCAGGCACCTGGGGCCCAGCTGGAAAGGGCGGCAATGACCAGAAAGAAACAATCTTTAGAACTGGAATCACATGTAATCGTAAAAAGGAAAAGCTACTCCTTTGAAACGTGTAGATCACTGTGATAGAGCAAGCAGGTGGGGACTGAGCTTCAGAACACTGTTCTGGTGGCACTACAGCAGAGGGCACTTCTGTGTCCTCAGCCCCATCCAATCTGCTCAGGGCCTTTCAGGACACCTGACACCATTAAAGCACAAAGAACAGGGTACGCACTTCCCTGTAAAGGCTCCTAAAGATGAGCTTGTCAACTGGGCTGGACTGAAAGGAGAGACAGAAGGAAAGCAAGGAAGTTGTGCAGTCAGTCTCCAAACCCCCTACAGAATGCCTGCCACCTCAGTTAAATAGTTCTGCCAGCCCCTATGAGAAGCCTTGCTCCAGGGAAAGCTCTGGGACTGCTCATGCCCTTGCTGAGGCACCCAGGTCTGTGATGTCACCCTTCACATCAGCTTGACCAGTGTCTCCACAGTTAAGCATGGCACAGCACACTGCTGAGTGTCATCCTCTTACTGGGCCCTTCTAATTGAAAGGACTCTCAGGCATGCACACACATTGAAAAGGGGCGTCTCTGCTTATAAGGTCCCCAAGGGAAAAGACTCTACAAACCTTTATAGCTCAACTCACCCAGTGGGGTAGATAACAGATGCCTTCATCAGCAACAAACTCCAGTACACCACAGTGTGTCATTCGGTCAGAGTTCTTATTGGTCAATTTAAACAGCATAGGATAGGTAATGTTGAGCCGGCCTAAGAACAAAGATGTTAAACACACAATCAATAACATGCCTATCATCAGTTCCTGTGAAGGAAGCCCTGTCCACCCAATGCCCTACTGTGTAGCCTTGTCCCTTAAACTTCAGAGCCTGCTTCCACATTCCCCTACTGTTCTGGTCAGAGGGTTATGAATGCAAGAGCACACCATGTGGTCCTGGAGGAGCTTGGTGACTCAGTCACAGAGCATAGACATGATTGTCTGAAACAGCGATTCTTAAAAGTAGCATGTTCATTTATTCATCAGTAACAAGTGCTAACCATGTGCCACCAGAAACAAACAAAAATCTGTTCCTTTAAAGGCTTTTATTTAGATAGGTCAGACTGTAAACTGACATCCGCAGTACATACTGAGGCACCATGGGAAGCAAAGGGTGGAAAGAGAGAAAGACCAGGGAACAGGCTTCGCAGTCCCTAAAGACAGCTTTCCAGGTCAGCTACTAGACACACATCCAGGAAGGGGGCAGCTAAGCAAAGAAATGGATGGGAAGAACTCAGCCAGTTCAAGGAATGACTAGGCAAGATGGCTGGGGTCAGGTGTGAGAGTGAGTCAGGAAAGGGACAATATGAGAAGACATGGAACAGACTGGACAACCCTAACTCAGCAAGGTCACAATATGGCATGTCTCTGAATTCCAGTGATCTATGAGTTAAGGGCTGCACAGAGGGCAG
This sequence comes from Micromys minutus, assembly GCF_963924665.1. Lineage (NCBI taxonomy): Eukaryota > Metazoa > Chordata > Mammalia > Rodentia > Muridae > Micromys > Micromys minutus. The sequence continues at coordinate 74,161,921 of NC_137976.1, read as the reverse complement.
GAGCCAGCAGTAGGACTAGTGCAACGCTGACTCAAAGGCACAAAGACAGAGAAAGGAGGGCCTGGCCACATGAAACCAGAAAAATCCAGGAGACCAGGGCAATAGGAAGGGTCTGAGAAGTTTTAAGAAGTTCTCAGTGGTGTTTGCCATGTCCTGGACAATTAATCTTCCCAGAATAATGAAGAAGGCATCATCATTCTTCCCTTTTTAAATTATAGGAGAAACTGAGGCATGCAGATAAAGTAACATGCCCTAAATGATCATGCTCAGGAGTGGTGGTGCTGGGATTCAGACTTAGTCTGCCAAAATTGGAGAACTCTGCCACTAAGTAGACTACAGCTTGTCATGTTAAGCACACATTCCAAGACTCTCACTCCATAGCCCTAAATGGCCTCTAACTCTGAGGCCTGCCACCATATCTGGCAAGAAAAGTCCACTTAGCATCAGAAGGCAAAGCAGACTTCTAGCCTCTCTCTAAATGTTGAATGAATAAAGTCAATCGGCGAAGAGCTTGGGTAGGAAGATCCAAAGCAGCTTAGAAAACTGCTTATTGTGGAATGGAGGTGATGTTGTCAGCACAAAGGTAAGCAAGACACGTAGCCAAGGACCAAGGACCTAGGTTCTCTATCACTAAAACAGCTCCAGATATGCATGGTCCTGGGTTCTGCAGACCTGGCTCCCACCGAAGATCCGAGACAGAGGCTGTTAAGGGAAACTCTAGCACCCTTCAGCCACTGACTGATGGAGAGTCTGACCTCGAGCTTCCCAGTCCTCTACAACATTTAATTACTACAGTCTGAGCAATAACCCATATTTCATAAATCAAGACTTCCTTGGTCTTACTTGGTTATAAAGGGTTTCTTCCACCTCTTAAGAGGTCTCAACAGCTGATCACAGTGACACACACCTGTAACCCCATATACTAAGAACGTCAAGGCAGGAAGATTTTAAGTTCGCAGTCAGCCTAGTTAAGCTGGGTGAGACCCAGTCTGAAGGAAGAAAAAGGGCTTTAAAGGGCTGAGGGTCTTACTCAATGAATAAGCATTCAACTAGCATGCCTGAAATCCTTAATACACCAAAACCAAACAAAGAAAGGTCTGAACGTTAATCTGATCTAAATTCTAGTGATCCAGTTCCCGAGTATCTTCCTGGATATATTGCTAAGGGACACACCTAGACTCCTTGGTCAGCTCACCCCAAAAGCAAGACTAAGGACCCATCCCGTCTTTGTAATGGCAGCATATTGTGAAGCCCATGGTTCTAGTCTACCTGCTGCCCAAGGAGAAGCCTCCACCGGATACTGTCCCACCTAGAGCTGGTTACAGGTCCCCTCCCACTCACTAGTACTAACACCACTGCTCCAATGAATGATACTGATGACGTCCCTGGTTAACGGAGACGCCAAAACCCAGAGAAGCTGAGCCAGGAGCTGAGCAGGGCAAAGTTCAAAGCTAAACACAGCAAAGTAGCATCTACTCTGCACAGTGTCTACTACATCTCCATAACCAGTCTCCACAGGATGAATTCAATGTGGAAACACCTTCACGTCTCTGCAGAAAAGAGTGCGCCCACAATTAGGGCTGCCTAAGGAAGAGAAAGCGGCAGCTCAACCTTTGGTTTCCTCAGGATACCATGTCCCACCGGAAGTGAAAAGCTCAGGTTCGGAGCTCAGGAGAGCTGTCTGGAAAGGAGGTGAAGACTTGCTTCACCAAGTCCTGTAGATCAATCTCCTTCCCTTTAGGAGACAGCCTAGTGAGCCCACACACAGCATCAAGTGTGTGAGCCCACACACGGCATCAAGTGTGCAAGTGCTGCTCCTTTGTATCCAGACAATTCTTGAGACAAGCCAGGCAATGAGGGAGGGGCTGGAGTGAGAACAGAGAGGAATTACCCTTTACTTACTGAGTGGGTGCTTGCAGTGCCCTTGCAGTGGAAAACACAGCCATGCTTTGACTCAACTAAGGGCCCTGCTTCTCCTAGCCCAGCATACCCTCCAAAGAGGATTGTAACCACTTCCTGACAAATGTTACCTGGATCTGACAACAATGAAAAGCCTCCGCCCATTTCTGGCTTCTGTACTTATATTTCCCAAATTGTTGAGTCATTTAGAAAGTACTTACTGAGTTGATCGAGGGCCGAGGGCGGCATAATTACTGTGAAAAGAACATTTCAGGAATATTAAGTAAATAAAAACAAAAGAACAGAACAAAGGCAAGATGTATATTTTCTGATGCATCTTTTAAAAAAGCTTTAAACAGTGCTGTGGGGGCAGCTAGAATTTCATAACGACTTTTCATAAAGAATCTTACTTGAAGTAATCTACTTTTGTGCTCTGAATGGCACTTAGCCAAACAAACATAATTAGCACCCTACTCCCATTACCCATGCCTTAGGACAAGTGACATTTTTACTATAATGTTAGTGTCTTGTGTCCACATGCAAAATAAGGGGTATAGAAGGCTACAGGGCTCATAAGGAATTTAGGGCAGGAAAGGTTACTATTCAAAATAAAAACAGGCACATACTCTTCCCTCCTTTCTCCACATCTGACCTGTCATTAGGCCCTGCTAGCATGGACACGGAGAAGCAGCGGTACTGCGTGGAGAAGCGGTTCTGGAAGACGCGGGGAATCGGGTGGTCAAACATGTTGAAAGAAAACTAGAAGAAAGAAAAATGGTATTATTATTAAAACAAAGGTACTTTTAAAAAAAGAGACTGGAGAGACTGGTCATAAAGTCCTGAGTTCCAATGATCTTGACTTAGCCTCCCACATAAGGACAAATGTAGGCCACTGTATCTAGTTCAAAGACATGCTTTTGTAGGCCAAGCACTAAACAGAGCAAGTCACTGGTGCTTATAAATGTGTCAAAGAACACAGAAAACTAAAATCTCAACTAGCCAGAATGTTGACTGCCTAGGCAGCACAGTGAACCTCAAGTCCCTTTAGTCCCCTAGGACTCATCCCTCAGGTCCAGTTTCCATTATCTATAGACAGTGCCACTTTACTAAAGTATAAAGCCAGGTCTTCCCCTCCCACCCTTCTGCTACTATTCGCTATTCTCAAGATCAAGGCTGGACCTCACTTAAACTTCACAGAGACTCATTACTGACCACCCACCACCTCCTACCATAATGTTCAAGAGCTACCTCTTTTCCCAAGGGCCTACTATTTGTGTGGCTTTTTAGGGGACATCACTTTAGTAATGCCCTGGATTTAGTTACAATCCGTTCTCTTCTCCAGCAAGCCTCCCTTGCTCTGACAGGGGTCAGGGTTAGTGTTTCTCCAGATGCTCACACAGAACAGACATGCACACGGCATATCAAATATTTTCTCACGCCAGCCAGCAAAGCAAAGACATGAGGAACTAAATACAAGATAGTCTGCTGGCCGTCACATGCCGATGCGCACCTAATCACACAGATTCACACACCCACTCCCCAGGTTTCTATTCTCAAGCCAGCTTGCACACCAACATCCCCCACCAATAAACTGTAAAAGCTAATCAGTGTCGTTTTCAGTCGTTTATCTTTTTCTTTATGCACCAGAACTCTCTGATTCAGTCTTAGGTGCATAACTCACAAAACGCTTTTGGAATGATGGGTTAGGGGGTGTGTGCTTATCAGAGCTCCTTCCCTATGCCATCCATAGCCCTACTGCTTCTCCTAGAAACAAAAGCAACACCCCTAACAGTACCCTTCCAACTCATCCACCCATGAACATGCCCGTCTGCTCCTTCTTTTCGGCTGCCACCACCCGCATTCACTTCCTTTAACGCTTTGACGTCTAACACACGCAGCAGTGCTGGTTACATAAATGAACTTCGGTGTTGATATAACAGTGACACAAAGGATAAAAACCTACTAACCACTCCTCGTTTTTAACAAACGGCACGGAGTCAACACTAAATACAGTAGTGATGAGACATCACTGTAGCCAGGTGGGCTTGACTTCCAACCTCTGTGCCTCCACCTCTCTAAATTTTAGTTCTCTCAGTTAGTACAGTAACTACCTATGCTCCATGGGGAATGCAGGAATTAAATAGTACACGTTGATAGGGGAAAAAAGCGCCCCAAATATTACCTATTGTCGTTATCACACGTGATGAACACAACATGACATCCATCTTAAGACATGGTCTCTACTAAATAAAAGGTAAGGGAACTTTGGTATAGCTTATGGTCGTTCGGAGTCTCCTCCCTCCTGCCACTCTCCAAGAACTCTCCAGTTAACTTCGAGTTCATGGAAACCTGTTGCATGTCGGGCACTTATGAGAACTACCAACGCAAAGTAACAGGTTCCTTTCTACTCTCGGGGGCTGCAGTTCTGCCGACAGGCATACGAGTCATGATTCGGACAAGCTAAGAAGAAAAGAAACGGCTCGTAATTATGGAAACCACTTGGGACAGAAGCGCTCGGGACAGTGGAGCGGGCCCGATGCAGGCCCGGGTGACTCGGCACCTCTGCCACCAGGCCGAGGCCTTCCCCGCCGAGCTCCAGGGGCAGCTCTGACATCACCCGGCTCCCGATCCCCAGGCAGCTCACCATGACTGACAGCGCTTGGTGATGCCGCTTCTTTTCCTGAACCTAACAATAGAAACACAGAGCTCCCTCTTCACAGCCGAGGCCACCGCTCTGAAACCCAGAATCCGTGAGAGGCTCGCCGGAAGTGACGGGCGAAGGGGGTGGGGTACGGAGGCCTGGAGAGGCGGAAAAACAGAAAGTCATGGAAAGGCCTGAGGCTTGAAAATTATTTAAAGTAAATACTAAAACACTTGATAACTGATTTCACAGGACAGCAATTGTTTATAATATTTAAATAGTACTCCCTTACAAAAAAACTTGGTAGAAGCCGTTCTCGTTACTGACTACAATACCCAGAATGCAGTTAGAGCCTCCGGCGTTGGCCCCGCCATCATGGATTTGGGCGGAAGTAACCTATAGGTCACTCTAATTCGATGAACAGAGCATTGAAAACGTAGTTGCCGCCTTCAAACAATGTGTAACTGAATTTACTTTATGTCTAAGAGTATATTTTTTTCTGAGTGTTCCAGGGTCAGATAGTAGACATTCCTTCCCGAAGTAAAGATGTCCGCCAAGCGTAGGAGGCTTTGGGTAACTTGAAGTTAGCGTCGACAGGAGCAACAAAGTTCGCAGCCTGAGTAAAGATGATGCTTCTTTTTGGGGGGCGGGAGGATCGTATCCAGCTGCGAATCGCAGAGCATTGTTGGCTATGTCCAGTAAGACCCAATCAGAAAGGAGGAAAGACTAAGAACTATTGGCTGCAGGCGCGAACCAATCGGAAGAGCTGTGATTTGGCGGGAGTCTTGAGGACCTCCAGTGCTGTGGGTGTCTCAGCACCAACCCTAGGTATCAGGCTGCTGTGGCTATGTTCGTGACCGATTTCCGCAAGGAGTTCTACGAGCTGGTCCACAACCAGGTGACTCCCATTCCAGGATCCTGATCCAAACCTTATCTGAGGGGAGGGATGAGAGCGAGTGTCTGTGGATGGGTCGGGAGGTCAGGGTGTTGCCACAGAGTTCGGCGTCTCTGTGCTCAACTGCCCGCGTTTGCTTCTACAGAGGGTCCTTCTCTTTGTGGCCTCGGACGTGGATGCCTTGTGTGCTTGCAAGATCCTTCAGGTAAACTTTAAACTCCTTGGAAAGATAGGACAGGAGCGAGAACAGGGTTGGCCCCAGCAGGAGGTGGGGCGCCGAAGGGGAGGGACCACAGGGAGCAGACAGAAGGTGAGGAACCCAAAGGATCCTCTGACCTGTATGGGACTAGAGAAGTATAGTGCTAACGGCGAGTAGTGATTTTTACAATAACCCGCGTGAAAATGGTTCCACTTCTGAAATCTTTAAACTTGTAAATGGCCTCTCAAAGATGGAATTTGAGAGAGGGCGTGACAGCTGGAAGTGGTGAATGCTGGGAATACAGGAATCCCTAGTTTATTGGAGAACATTATTAGTTTGGGCTTTGACCGTAGTGTGGTTTTTACAATGAGCTGGGGTCAGAAATTTTTCAGAACCCCTGAATTAAAATTAGTTTCTTTCCTTTAATGTTTTTACTTTGGCGAATTATACAGATTCAGATTGGACGCTCGCTCACAGCCTTGCCACCTAGCTTTTCTTACTGATCTTTTACCACACAGCATATCACATAGATCGTTGTCTTTCAACTCAACTCGTTTATCAGCTTCTGGTGACTCCAGGCTAGTTATCTGAAATGAGGGTTTCTGACCTTGTGCTCTCTCTCCAGGCCCTGTTTCAGTGCGACCACATACAGTATACGCTGGTTCCAGTTTCTGGGTGGCAAGAACTTGAAACTGCATTTCTTGAACATAAAGAGCAAGTATGAACTAATTTTAAAATAATCAAGATGCTCTGTTCAGTTGCAGCTTCTTAATATTTAGCAGTTAGCTAGTTCTGAAGTAGGATGCGTGTGTTTTTGGGATGTCAGTTGCATTATGCTTTAAGTTATGGGCGGAATCAACATTTGCCAAGGAATCACCAATTTGAGGCAAGTCTGAGGCCAGCCTGGGCTACAACAAGATCCTGTCTCACAGATAAAATTGTAGGTGTGGACAGCACCTACTTGTTTCTGTTTATTTGTTTAATTACTTATTTATGTTGTTTCTCATATCAGGCCCCCTCCTCCCAGGCCCTGCACTCTTTCCCCTATCATACCCCCTTCTCTGAGAAAACCCTACCCTACCACATCCTCTCCCACTGAGGTCAGACAAGGCAGCCCACTTAAAGGAATGGAATCCACACACAGGCAACAAATTCTTGGACAGCCCCGACTCCAGTTGTTGGGGGATCTGCATGAAGGCCAAGGTGCACATCTGCTACATATGTGCGCAGGGGGAGGGGCATGTTGCTAGGTCCAGCTCAGGCGCTTGCTCTTTGGTTGGGGGTTCGGTTCTAACCTCATTTATTTTGTTAGGATACAGCACTGCTTTATGTTCTCTCTAGAAATGGCATTACAGTTATCAAACGCATTTTTTCACTTTGGGATTAAATGCTAGAACCAAGACTCCTTTCTTCTGCCTGGGTCCAGATGAGAAATGGGATATTGAAGACCCTACAGGGAATTAGTGCATGTCACAGCGCCTTTGGGATGACTTGGAAGAGATTTATCTATAATTTAAAGTTCCTCCAGTATTGTGAGACAAGATCTTATTTGCTAGCTCAGGCTGACCCTAAACTCATGGACAATCAGTTCTCCTTCCTTGGCCTTTAGAGTGTTGTATTGCAGGTGTGAGCCCATAGGCAGGTGATCTGGTGTTACTAAGAAAAGGTTTTTGCTATAGTGATAGTTTGATAAAGGACTTAATATTTAAGAAGCCACAGGCGAGGCTGCCCCGGATTTACTGCTGTTGGTGTGGGAAGCTGCAGAGGACAGTAGAGTTGAGCAGTATTCAGCGAGACTTTGGATGTGTTTGAAGTCTTACTCCTGTTCTTCACTAGCTGTCTGTGCGCAAGTCTTGAGTTTATGGAGCCTCAGAGTGCTTTTCAGGAAGCAAGAAGAGCCCCAGAGCCTGTTTTACAATTTCATCACGGAAAGGCCATAACTGAGCCAGCTGGGGACGGTTTCCAAGCCACTTAGCATTCCTCCTGAGCCTTGCCATAATGCGCTCAGCAGAGGAACACGGACTGGCAGTGCTGTGGGAGGAGGGGCCTTGGTGCGGTGTCTCCTTTACAGTGTTTCCTCCTTCTTTCCAGTTCTCCTATTTCATCCTCATAAACTGTGGAGCTAACGTGGACCTGTTGGATATCCTTCAGCCTGATAAAGACAGTATATTCTTTGTGTGTGATACCCACAGGCCAGTGAACGTGGTGAATGTGTATAATGACACTCAGGTACCCAGCCCTTATGTGTGTTCTCCCTTTAGTCAGTCTGTACCTTTTATGCTGTGACAGCATTGCACGGATCTTTGCAAAGTCTGCTTGCCACTTCTGCAGCTAGGGGCATCTTCAGTAAAAGAAGCTCGTTTTATCCAGCTCATGGGCAATGTGCATCATTTGGAAGGTGGAGGATCAGGACTCTTCTAAGATCCTCTACTAACTCGTCTAAGATGGCTCTACTATACTTATTCTGAACCTCAAGGTAGCAAATACAAAATGTAGCACAGACCAGCTGTCTAAGCATTCTGTGATTCTTTCCGCAAAGCTTCAGACTCAGATCCTCATAGAAAGAACTTCTTCAAAAGAAATCAGTCGGGAATTGCTATTAGAGACAGAAATTGTATTGGCTTAGGGGTTCACATCTTTCTCGAACCATTTTGGGTCTCTATAAGAAAGTACCAGAGACTGGGTACCTTTATAGATAAAAGTTATCTTTAGTTTACTGTCCTGGATAGGGAAGAACATAACACAAACATCTGCTCTGCCTGGTGGGACCCCAGTAGAGGAAGTGCATAGGACAGTGAGGAAATTTCTTCCATGGTGAGACAGGACCATCAGAGCAAGCCGATGAAGTTTTATAATCATGCTGCACTTGGAAACAGCCTCTAAGAGTTTCTTAGAGGCTTCTGAGTGATGCTGTTTTTCCATCCATAAGGGGAGAGCCCTGGCTGACCAAACACTTGCCAGACAACACTTCTTAATGTCTCTACCCCCTCAATACCCTACACAGGCAGCAAGCTTCAGGTGAGGTAGACTGTTTGGGGGTAAACCATATAAAATATCTAACCATAACAACACATTCATACCTACCAGAAGCCAACTGGTGAGACTTTAATGTATAACATAAGAAAGAAATGTTGGAGGTGCAGAGAGATGGCTCAGTGGACCTGGGTTCAATTCCTAGTACCCACATGGCAGCTTCCAACTGTCTATAACTCCGATTCCATGGGATCTTACATCCTCACACAGGCAAAACACCAATGCCCATAAAATAAAAATTAAGAAATTTAAAAAGAAATTTTGCCCAGACTTAAAGAAGATGGTAACTGCTTTGCAAAGTTAGTTTTATAATTTAATAATGCCATGTGGGACAGCTGTAGAGCTTACTGAATGCTACTGAGCAGCCAGAGCTCTGCTTTTGCGTGTACAGAAAACTTGGGAGCAGCTGATTAAGAACAGGTAAGAGTACGGAAGCAGCATGATGAATAGTTTTCTAGCAAGGAGAGAAGAGGAGCTGGATTTTTTTTTTTTTTTTAAATAACAGATCAAGTTGCTTATTAAACAAGAGGATGACCTTGAAGTTCCTGCCTACGATGACATCTTTAGAGATGAAGATGAAGATCTTTCAGAAAGCGATGGTGATGTGTCAGAGCCTTCAGAGAAACGTGCACGCTTAGAAGAAGTGAGTGCGGGTCGGGTGGGTATTCTGGAGGAAGCAAAGTTAGGATAGGTGTGTGTGTGCTTGTGCATACCAAGCAGTGGGAAATAGAGGCGTTAGTCTGTGAGAACAGACTCTGGCTTTACCCCCTGGCTTTGTGGCCTCTGGAGTTATTTGAGCTGTATCTTATCTATACAGGAGGATCCTGGCAAAGGAAATGAAATTTAGGTCAGTTTAGCTCAATGTAGGAATAACTAGCAACTGTTCAAAAAAAAAACCCCACCTGGTGGCGCGCCTTTAATCTCAGCACCCTGGAGGCAGAGGCAGGCAGATCTCTGAGTTCAAGGCTAGTTTGGTCTACAGATTGAATTCCAGGACAAACAGGGCTACACAGAGAAACCCTGTGGTAGTGGGAGCAGGCAGGGACAAACCCACCATGGAGAAACATTAAATATCCACTTTCCCCAAGATATTGCCCATTGTAGTTCACAGAAAGGTACCATGTGTATCTGATCCCTTCCTTGGCCAGTCCTATGTAAACACTCTAGGGAAGGTTTGTTTTGTTTTTGTTCTATCTGAAATTGATCAACAGAGCAATCTGCCCAACATGGGCTTCCGCCAGCTACAGGTGAATGGTGGCTGTTTCTCTAGTGTCTGTGTTTTGTTCTTATCTGTTATTGCCACTTTTTAAATTTGCTTTAGTGCTCACAAGATTGAGTCTATTCTGATGGGCTTCCTTTAGCTCTCTATGGAGTTTTGGGTTTGACTTGTTTGTTTGTTTGTTTGTTTCGAGACAGGGTCTCACTGTGTAGTCTGGCCAGTCTGATAGGGCAGCTTTTGTTGGGGACTGTGTTCTTTTGTTGGTGTACCCAGATTGGCAGCTTCTTGGATTTCAAGTCTGGGTGCGCCAAGAGAGGAAAGCAGGCTATGTATAGATCTCAAACTGTTGAGCCTTTACTCCCGCCATTCGCAGTCTTACTTAGTTTCTATAGTATGTAAGAGTTTACATATATCCGGAAGACACTGGGATATCTTAGCACCTTCTTTTTGAAGAAAGTCTTGTGGTCATAGACTGCAGATTCACTACAGCCCCCATGCCTAAGAAGTTAGAATCTTCGCTGGCACACTTGAGAGGAAGAAGCACAACTCTTTTGTTGTCCTGGTGGCAGACATGGACTCTGGATGCTGGACAGGCAAAGTGGTCAGATGCTGTGTGTACTGTGGAGCACATGCCAGGAAAACCTATGCTCTTCTGTATTTGAATGGTGTCTGCCAAGTTCTGGGGGCCAAATGAACCGGTCTTCCCCTGTCTCAGCTATTTAGCTTCCCAGGTACAAGACTGTACTTGGATCATGGACAAAGCCTATATTTTCCCTCAGGGGTCTGTACCTAGGGGGCTTCTTCCAAACCAGCTCTTTGTCGGGCTTAATCTTTTTGTCTTAGATTCTTTCTATTGTGACAAAACACCATGACAAAGACAACTTATAAAAGAAGACATTTAATTTAGAGCTCATGGCAAGGAGCACAAAGGGCATCAGGCAGGCATGGTACTGGAACAGTAGCAAAGAGCTTACCTACCTCTAAGTAGGAGGCAGACAGCACACTGGGAATGGAGTGAGCTTTTGAAAATCAAAGCCCTCTCCCAGTGACACACCTCCTCCTACAAGGCAACACCTCTTAATCCTTCCCAAACAGTTCCATCAACTGGGAACCAAGTGTTCAAACATATGAGCATATGGAGGCCATTCTCACTAAACTACCACATTTTTCTTTTGTCACTGTTTCAGGAGATAGTGGAGCGAACCAGAAAGAGGAGGCAGCGCAGGGAGTGGGAGGCCCGGAGGTGAGTCTGATGAAGTGGCTCTGTGGTACAGGAGCCCAGACTTTGTCCATTAGCCTCGTACCTCTAGCCCTTTCTGAATGCTGCATTCCCTTAGTTAGGAGTCTTGGAGAGCCTGTGTTGCTATTGCCTTGAATCACTCCATGTGTGTCTTTGGCTTCCTAGAATTACAGGAAAGGCCCAATAGTCTCCCCAATTCAGACTCTTCTGTTAGGAAGAGGCCTTTACCAGATTTGTTTTTCAAATGTGGATACTTTCATTTATAATCTTTTTAAAAATAAAATAACAGACACCTGGTAGTTATTTGAAACTTTTCATGGAAAGAAATATGAACAGAAACTAAGTTATCCATAATTCCTGTTTTTGCATGTGTAAAACAAATGAGGTACTTTGGAAGGAAGATGCTAGAGTGGTTCTTGCTTGAAATACATGGGTAGCTATGTGTTTGAAACTGGGCACAGTAGGAGCTGCTTGGTAACGACCTTAGCTGTCATCCTTTGTGGTCCAGCTGAAGGATTTACCCACCATGAGAAAGAAGACCACACCTATCAAGACAATCTCAGGCCATTTCTAGAAGTGTAAGGACAGATCATTGAAACCAAGCAGCTCTGAGCTTAAGTTTCTTTCCTGAGTTAGTCTCTGAAATATTCTGAGTTTCTCTCTGAATTACTTATATTTGTGTATATTTCACATTACCAAATTACACATCTAATTTTGCATTTTTCTACTTAAGAAGAGTTGGTGCACAGTCTCACTGTATATCCCAGACACACCTTTACTTACGATACTCCTGCGGCATCCCAAGTGCTGGGAGTACAGGTGTGTGCCACTGTTTCTGGCTATAATCATTTTTGTACTTCTGAACTCATTTTTCGTTTTTGTTTGTTGGCTTTTGAGATAAGGGTCTCATATAGCCCAGTCTGGCCTCAAACTTGCTCTGTAGCCAAGGATGACCTTGAATTTTTGGTCCTCCGGCTTCTGGGATTGTAGGAGATTATAGGTGTGTGTTGCCACGCCCAATTTATACGGTCCTGAGCTAGCAGTCTACTACCTGAGCCCACCCTCAGGTCCCAGATTTTTATACTTCTGAACAGTCTTTTAAAAACTCCTTAGTGTTTAAAGCCAGGTGTGGCAGCATACCCCTTTAATCACAGCCCTTGAAGGGCAGAGGAAGGTGGTTCTCTGTCAAATTCCAGGCTATCTAAGGCCACCTAGTCATACCCTACCTAACTCAGAAACCAAAAGAAGGGGCTAGAGAGATGGCTCTGTGGTTAAGGGTACTTGGTGCTCTGCAGAGGACTGGGGTTTGATTCTCAGCATCCATGTAGTAGCTCACAAGCACTTATAACTCCTTAGGTACTCACAGGTACACATTCACACTCATGAAAATAATATAAATGAAATGTGCTTTAATTTTTTAATTAAAAATTTAATTAAAATTAAAAAAAACAGAAACACTATTTGTTTGCTTCCTTTGTTTCAGTCTTTAATTAACATATTAATTGTACTTATTAGTGGGATCTAATGTGATGTTTCCATATATGAATACAACCCTCTGGGCTAAATCCTTTCTTTTTAAAGGATGTTTTAATTTCTTTGGTTGCAGTGCGAGTGTGTACATGTGGGTAGCCTGAGTGTTTCTCTCGATTACTCTCCACTCTATTCTTTGGAGGCAAGGTCTCTCACTTGAGTTTCACTAGACTGGCTGGGCCATGAGCTCTGTGCCCTCCCTAACCCCAGTACACACAGTGTCTAGCTTTTTATGTGGACACTGGGGATCCAAACTTAGTCATACTTGCATAGGAAGTATTCCTTATCAGCCTGGCCATCTCCTCAACCTTTTTGTTCATTCGGTGGTTAGTTTATAGACCTTACCTTACTCTGCAAGCCCAGGCTGACCTCCAGCTATTCAAATGTCCTGTCTCAGTCTCCTGACTACTGGGATTTCCGGTGTATAGTACATTATCAAGCCCTTTCTCTGTTCTTTAAACTGTAGGTTATTTCTAGTACTTTACCATTGCAAATACATCTATAGTTAATAACTGGGCATATACAGTAGTGTATCTTCTTTATTCTTTTTCAATGGTTTGAGGTAATTTCTCAGAATCAAGCCTGAGACCAGGCCTGCCTAAGGTGTACGTGTGGATTCTGCTGAAGAGTCAGCAAGGGAATAAACAACTGCAATCATGACTTTATCTGCTTCTTTCTTTTTGAAACTAAAGTTTTAGCCTTTTTGGAAAAGTTTGCCTTCCTGTCCTGCTGCTCTCAGTCAAATATACTCTGTGTTGTCACAGGAAAGACATCCTCTTCGACTATGAGCAGTATGAATATTATGGGACATCGGTAAGTATGAACACATCTGACACGGTAAGAGACAGAAAAACCTGATGCTTGCCCGTGACAGTTGCCTTTGGCGGGTGGGGCAGCCTCTGAAAACTTGAGTAGGATGGATGTTCCCAGTGTGCTCTGTGCCTCATGGTTTTTGTTTCTTACTGTATGGTACAGAAGTGATCCACGCTCAGTAGAAATCAGTTTTCTGAGATGACTTTTTACACAGCCCTGCCTAACGCTACACTCCTGACTTAGCGATCTTCCTGCCTCCTCCTAAATGGCTGACCATGTATTCATACACTGTTGTACCCGCAGAAATAGATTTAAGATGGAAACGGGACTCTTTCTGCTTCCTGGACATCTTGACATAAGCTGTTCTTTGCCATGCCTTTGTGGTGACTGAAATTGTAATCTAAAATAAATCCTTCCCCCCTTGTTTTAACAAATAAACAAACAACTTCTTGCCCAGAGGTTGATGTCTGTATGCAGGTGAGGGCTAGCATTAGTTAGGTCAAGGCGATACATGATTGGACGGTAGGGAGTGGGCGAGGACAAAGTTTTGGTAAGGTGGGAGAGAAGAAAAAGAAAGGGGAATCAAGATGGAGCTGGAGGGGAAGGGTTCTAAACCCAGGTGGTCTTAATTGGCGATAGATATGTGATTAAATCTAAGGGTTTCTATGGGCCAATTTGTCTTATATAGGTGGGTGGCTTACATCTTTGTCAAATGGTTGGAAGCTTATTGTACGGATGTATTGTGGACTGAGAATTTAACATATAAATCCATTTGCTAAATTACAAGTTTCTGGAACTTTGATTTTACTGGGCTGTGGAGAATCAGAGTCCCTTGCTGGCAGGGAGACAGCTGGGAGAGGGCAGCCGCTGAGGTACTGATACCTCACAGTGCCATGTGGCCTCAATGGTGCTGGCGCTAGACAGGATAAAAGGCTACCCTCTTTTTTTTTTTACCACAACGCTTGCCTTTTGTCTTTCAGTTTTTGTAGCACTGGGGATCAAACCTAGGACTCAGATGTACTAGGAAAGTGCTTACCGTCTAGCCATTCCACAGCACTTGCTAATTTTAATTCTAGAATCAAGTTAACCTTTATTTCATAAAGTAAAGCCAAGCATGGTGGCACACAACTTTAGTCCCAGGACCTGGAAGGCAGAGGTGGAGGATCTCTGAGTCTGAGGCCAGCCTGTTCTATGGAGTGAGTTCCCTGACAGCCAGGGCTAAGCAGAGAGATCCTGACTCAGAGACAGCCAGGAGTTCCAGAGAAACCAAATGAGCTCCACAGTGTACTGTGCAGCTAAGCGGATTGAATGCTGCTTATCTTGCCTTGTTTCCGCAGTGTTAGGTCTACCCATCATAGGTCGAGGCAGCTGTACTCCTTTCAGAGTCAATTGTTGGGGCAGCTGTCCTTCTGTTCATCGTCAAAAATACAGAGTAAGGAGGCTGTGAGGGTGGCCTGGCAGGTAAGAGCCTTTCAGAGAACCAGATTTGGTTCCCAGCACCTACATGCCAGCTCATGGCCATCCATGGATACAGGCCAGAGTATCTGCCCCCTTCCCCTGACCTCTGGGTACCAGGCACATACACATTATACACATACACATTCAGGCTAAGCACTCACGTAAAATGAAACAAGTCTTTAAAAACACTGATTAGTCTGGCTTTTGGTTGGGATTTCTAATGCTGTGATGAACACCATGACCAAAGCAACTTGGAGAGGAAAGGATTTATTTCAGCTTCCACTGAAATCAGGGTAAAAGCTCAGGACAGGGCAGGAACCTGTAGGCTGGGGCTGGGGCTGATGCTGAGAACTGGAGAAATGCTGCTTCCTCCTCTTGGTTTGCTCAGTCTGCTTTCTCATAGAGCCCAGGACTACTAGACCAGAGGTGGTACCACCCACAGTGGGCATCCCTCCCCCTCAGTCATTAACTAAGAAAATGCCACAGAGGCTTGCTTACAACCTAATCTTACGGAAGCATTTTCTCAAATGAGGTTTCCTCCTCTCACGCCTTCAGCTCTGTCAAGTTGACAAAAAACTAGCCAGCACAATGGCACACACCTTTAATCCCAGCACTGGGGAAGCGGAAGCAGGAAGGTCTCTGAGTTCAAGGCCTGACTGACTGGTCTACCTATTGAGTTCCAGGCCACCCAGGGCTGCATGAGGCACTCTCCAATCTCTGCAAGAAGGTTAAACTATGGGATTACAGTAGCACATCTGATTATTGAAAGCCTGTTGTTAGGGTCAGTTAGCATTGACCAGAATTTAGGGCTTTTAGTGGCCATAGAAGATACACAGTTCTTAACATGTTAATTTGATGTGATTGTTTACTTTATGACAGTGCAAAAGTGATGTATGCTCAGTTCAAATCCAATTTGTTTCAGTAAAAACACTGTAGTTTTCACACTTAGCCTTTTAGATTTTGGACTCTTGGTATTGTATTTCCTCTGTCTCACTTCTGATTCAAGGTTCACCACCCTTTGGCTCTCTACTCGACCCTTGCGTGGGGAGGGAGGGAACTAATGCGCTCTCGGGAATGATGTCTGGCTTTCTCCAGATCCCTTGGAGTGTTTCTCCCTGGAGAAAACCATCTCATGCTAAGTCTGCTGCTCAGACATCTACTGTCTTCACATTCTCACCAAACTCAGACCCTCCATTCAGGTTGCCTGCCTCTTCTGTCCTTGAACAGGCCTGTTGGAAAGACCTTCACTAGAAGTCCAGAAGCCCCTCCCGCTCTCCTCATCTGGCTTCCCTATGGATGTATCTGAGGCTGCTTTCATGTAGGAAGAATGTGAATACGGAGTAGATAGACAGTCAGACAGCAGGGCCTCCTGGCTGTTTTCATTATCGCCTTGAGCAACACCTCTGAGATGTACAGCGGTCCCTGCACAGTGCTATGCCTGGGCTTCCCACTGGGTGGCACTTTGTTTCCATTCTTCCTTTCCACATGATTAAACACAAAGATACAAATGACATTAGATAGAGACTGGTGTTTGGGGTCAGGAAAATTACTCTGTCATCTTTCCCTTACTCTGATAGGGATGTTTTTCTCACATGCTGAAAAGTAGCCTGAATACCCCAATCTGCAGGGCTTCACTGGGCTCCTTGGCTTGGAGCTGTCCCCACTGTATGGCCCCTTCTGTGAGCTCAGCTGCATTTGGCTTCAGGATTTTCTGTTTTTCTTGCAGTCAGCCATGGTGATGTTTGACCTGGCTTGGATGATGTCCAAGGACCTGAATGACATGCTATGGTATGTAGCGCGTACACATATATCTGGAAATCCTGCTAAACTATGTTAGGAGTTCTACCACCAGCTAAGGTCAATGTCACATGGGCAGTCCAGTGATTCCATGAGGAACGTTAGGTGCAGCTCCTCTCTGGGATGATTTATAAGCCTAGTCTTCCAAGGGTTAAGTGTGATGCTGGGGATGGGGAGTCATACGCCTTCACTGAGGGCAGTGGAGCTCCAGGGCAGCTCCTGTCTCTGCGCCTTGGTGCTTACTCAGCATTATGCCCAGCAAGTACAGTAAGTGCAGGTTTGAGCGAGACAGCCCTTGGTAGGCATTCTTACGGCTCTGGCATGGATACAGTCCAACTCAGAATTGTCCCTTTCTGCAGTTTCTGTCAGACTGTAACCAGGGCCTTGAGCACACAGAACAGTGAGCCTCCCAGTCACTGTCAATTTGAATAATTTTGAAACAGGATCTAGTCTTTATAGATGAGCAGCTTGTAATTCTGGCCTGGCTCTGCCTCCTTGGCCCCTTGCTTTCTCTTCAAGCAGTATACCAAGGCCCTGCAGGTCTGATCAGCATAGCGATAGTTACATTGGTCTGCAGAGAATCAGGACAGGTTTGTACATTGCAGGGCTACCTCTAAACCCTAGGGTGCCCTGCCATTCCAGCTATAAAGATGCTGATCGTTTGTCCCCCGCCCACTCTCAGCTCTTATTCCTATACTATATGCTGTTACTTGGCCATTTGCCAAGCAGCTGCTCCCAGCCGGGTTGGTTAGTACTGGTACTGGGTGTGTGCATTGTACCTTTGATAGGATACTTTTTCACTGATGGATTCCCTTATGCCTTCTTGTCTAAGTTGAGATTATTTGTTTACATTGGTGGCTTCTCTCTGACCCAAGTGTGGTTTATGTCTCCCCAAGCTTTGCCCTAGAACTGAAAGACTAACCTTGTGTCTCTTCCAGTATCTCAAGGAAAATCTTCCCCAAGACCCTCCCCCCCACACACACTTTTTTTCCTTTAAGATGGAAGGCACAATTTCAAAATATCAACATTTCAAAATCACAGTAGAAAAGCCCAAGATAATTACTCACAAATTGGTGGCAGGGCACAGTGAGTTTGGGGCGACGATAACAGGACACTCTTGGATTGTCCATAGAATCACTTGGCTCCGTGGCACATGCCTGTCAAGTCAAGGCAGCTTGTAGCTTGACCCCATCATCTTCTGCTTTCCTTCCAGGTGGGCCATTGTAGGACTAACAGACCAGTGGGTGCATGACAAGGTCACTCAGTAAGTAATGGCCTCCATTCGAGAGCAGCTCTGCATGTGACAGTCGCCAAGTCTGCACAAGGACGTGGGAAGCGGTCTCAGTGAGGAGGAGGGGGGTGGCTTTTCTTGCCTGGGCCCTTGGCCTTAGCACCATGCTCTGCCTTAAGCTTACAGCCTGAGAAGTGCACTGGGTGGAGCCCACAGCAGTAGGAAGGGCTTGGTTTGACTTGGTTCTGTGGCCTAGAGGGGAGTAGTAAGATGTAGCCCATGCACGTTGGAGGTTAGGGGGAAGACATGGATGCTTGTAGGGAAGATGAAGGCCTAGGGGTCCTGTCAAGGAGGATAATTTTGATCACAAAAACGGGAGATTATAAGAGGGTTGGTAAATAGGAGAGTTTGGTCCCCTTCTGTGGACGCTATAAACTGGGAACAGGCAATGTAGTCTCTCTTTGTCTCCCCTGGGACACAGTTCAGCCTCTTGTGGTTATTAAGTAGGAAGAGAATGAAGAGACCAGGCCTAAGGCTCTGCTCCTCTTCAGGAGATCCACCTTACGCTCTTCATCTCAGTCCTTGTGCGGTCCGCAGAAGCACATACTATGTATTAGGCCTTCTGGGTGGTCAGAGTTCTGTTGCCTGGGTTGCCACAGTGAGCCAGCCTCTAGCCTTGCTGTGCCCCAGTCTCTTCTCTGTTGAGTATAGATGGGGTGTGGGTGAGACAGTTCAGGAGCAAGAGCTCCTGGAGGACTCGTTCAGTTCTAGCTCAGCTCAGTGTTGAGAGGCTTACAACCTCCTACAACTCCAGCTGCAGGGGTTCTGACACCTTCCACAGACATGATTCTACAAAAAAAATGTATTTAAAAATAAAATGGCATAGGGCAGGCATGTAGGTGACATAGAATATAGAAGTGGCAGTACATGTAAATGTAGCATGGGGAGCATATCCCGCTCTTGGCCTCATGTGAGACCCTTTTGTCACCATCCCAGTTGGTGGCTCATTGGGACCTGGAGTAGGGCCTACTTACCCATCTGCACTTGCTGGCAATGTGTGCTAGTCTGGACTTCCTATGTGGAACATTGTTGCAGGGTCAAATTGACGGTGTGGGCTGGATGCCTGGCCAGCCTCAACAGCTCTGCTCTCAAGGACTCTCAGTACCTAAAGATGGAGCATAGCCTGCCCAGAGCGCACCCTGCCCAGCTCTGTCTATTGTCACTCTTTAGAAGGCTGGTTTTACCTAAACAAGCTTCCTCAGACCTCATTCAGGAACAACTGGGGAGAGAGCTGGTTCAGCCTACCATACTTTCTTCCAGAATGAAGTATGTGACTGATGTTGGCATCCTGCAGCGACATGTGTCCCGGCATAACCACCGAAATGAGGCAGAGGAGAACATGCTCTCTGTGGACTGCACCCGGATCTCCTTTGAGTACGAGTATCTCTGCAGCTCAGTGCCTTGGGGTTTAGTCAGTACTCATTGCTGTTAGCATGTTGCTCAGCACGTGCTCTCTGCTCCATCACTATGATAACAGCCGTCCATGTCCTCCTATGAACAGTGTGATTATGGTCTGTTTGCTGGCCACAGATGATGTCTGAGCCATATGGGAGCCTGAGAGCTGAAGCAAAGTGGACTGCACCCCTTGGTCCTAGAGAGATGCCTGAGACGGGATCATGGACTCAAGGGGCCGTATGTGGTGAAGGGCAGGTTCAAGAAGGGAAGAAAGAAGGGCTTTGGGGATGGGGAGGGTAAGGCTGGGCTAGCAGACCGGGGCAACAGACCAAGATAGCATCCTGAGCTGCCTACTCTGCTTCTCATGGTCTGTCAAAGGGAGAAAATGGTTTAACTTCAGATACTCCCTGCAGGAGTCAGAGAACTCTGAGGTCTGCTGTCCCCAAGCAGGTCCCAACAAAACAGAATCCTCCAAACAGGACTGTCCACTAAAAATTCTGGGTGGGTTCATACCAATCAAGGTTGTAGGTACCAGGGTAGGTAGTAGGCAGTGGGTACCACATATGTTCCTTGACCTTGGACCCAGCCTCTGCCTGGTACTGTACCAGCACTGGTCCCTCCATGAAAGCCTGTACAACACCAGCTACACTGCAGCCAGGTTCAAGCTCTGGTCTGTGCATGGGCAGAAGCGACTCCAGGAGTTCCTTGCAGACATGGGGTAAGTGCCTCCTACCCTGTCTCCACCCTGCTGGCCCAAAGCACCCACTCTGTTGTGACTGACTTGGATGTAAAGTACAGTCCCTCCTCCATGTCCTAGCCTGTGGTCTAGTGCACCTGTCCAGACATCCCTGGTGGGCGTGCGCAGGACTCCCATGGCAGGCCTCTTCCTTGCTGTCAGTGCCTCATTCATACGGCTTGCTCCCTCCAGGCTTCCCCTGAAGCAGGTGAAACAGAAATTCCAGTCCATGGATGTTGCCTTGAAGGAGAATCTTCGAGAAATGATTGAAGAGTCTGCAAATAAATTTGGGTAAATGCTTTTCTGGATTATGTTTTCCTTTTCCTTTTTTTGAGACAGGGTTTCTATGTAATCCTGGACATCCTGGGATTTGAGTCTATAGCCCAGGTTGGCCTCTGCTGGGAACTGAAGATGTAATCCACCGTGTCCAAATGGATGACACTTTTTAGAAACGGCTTCCACTTTAACCATCTACCTGCACTGATGCAGAAATAAGAGCTGGCTCCAAGGAGCACAGAGTGCTGGGATTGACTCAAGCCTAATTAATGAAATTTCCAGTTCTCTTTGGATTACAAATGCACTTTCTTGTTGGGCGGTGATGGCGTATGCCTTTAATCCCAGCACTTGGGAAGCAAAGGCAGATGGATCTTTGTGAGTTCAAGGCTAGCCTGGGCTACAGAGTGAGTTCCAGGACACAGAGAAAACCCTGTCTTGAAAAACTAGGAGAAAAAAATGCACATTCTTAGGCTAGAAAGATGGCTCAGCAGTTAAGAGCATTGAATGCTCTTCTTGAGGACCCAGTCTCAATTCCAAGAACCTACATGGCAGCTCACACCTATCTGTGACTCCAGTTCTAGATCTGACTGTTACACAAATGTACATGCAGGCAAAGCACCAATACACATAAAACAAAAATAAATTAATTTAAGAAGAAAAGTACATACTGCCCTTCTAGAGGACAGACCCCAGCTACATGTCCAGTGGCTCATAATTACTTGAAACTCCATCTCCAGGTGTCCTGTGCCCTATTCTGGCCTCTTTGGACAAATGTTCACATAGACACACATTCACATAGTAAGTTCATGAAAATATAAAGAGATAAACTAAAGTGCATGGTAGAACTCATTGTGTAGACCTTGTAGACCAGGCTGGCCAGACTTGAACTCACAGAAAGTCCACCTGCCTCTGCTTCCTGAGACCTGGGATTAAAGGTATATGCCACCACATCTGGCATGTTTAGGGTGTTTAAATCCTGGGACTGTGATGTGGAATGAGAAATAAGGCACCAGGACGGGGCAGGCATACTCTATCCTACCAGGTTTTCAGGCGACACTGAAGCCCAGTGCCTGTTAGGACATAAATGAGAACCTTGCCCATAACTTAGGCCTATGGCTATGTTGTATTCATTGCTGAACCAGCCATGTGGGTGTTTGGGCCTATCCCATCCTCTAAGTGACAGTCACATTGAGCACTCTTGGGGACCTGAATAATTGACGATATCTTTCAGTCTAGTCTGAGCATACAAGCTTGTGTACACGTTGAGAGTGACAAGTTCATCACTTCCTTCCTGGACAGGATGAAGGATATTCGTGTACAGACTTTCAGCATTCAGTTTGGGTTCAAGCATAAATTCTTGGCCAGCGATGTCGTCTTTGCCACCATGTCTCTAATGGAGAATCCCGAGAAGGATGGCTCAGGGACAGATCACTTCATCCAGGCTCTTGATAGCCTCTCCAGGTAATGGGTATGCATTATCCATATCCATGCTGCGGCCTCAGCCTTACCCTGTATGGAAACCAATTACAAATTTTATGAGTGTCTGTCCTATGGGAACTGTAAGGTTGGGATTCCTACCACTGAGCAAGCTAGTCCTAAGCTGCTGGCCCAACTCCAGTGTCTTTTTTTTTTTTTTTTTTTTTTTTTTTTTTTTAAATAAGGTTCCTGGAGCCCTGTCTGGTCTCAAATAAATTTATGCTCCATTTCCCGAGCCTCCCCAGGGCTAGGACTGGTGATATATGTGTGCCACCATCCCCAGGAGTTCTTTGCATTCCTTTGTGATTGTCTTTTTTCTCCTTCTGCCTTCTCAGTCTCTTAAGACATTGTCGTTCACTCTTGTTTTTTCTTCCAATTCTTCAATTCTTCTGTGTTTTAATCATGAAGTGGGACATTCCCAGTGGTGATGTTTTAAGGTTGTGACTTTCTGGTATACTTGCAAGTCAAAGGTGATCTGCTCATTTTGTAATTTGTTGACTTCTTTTTGTTTCTTTGGTTTATACGTTTAGTTTGCTTACTTGCATGTTTTGAGGGTCCCACTATAGTCCTGGTTAGCCCTGAACTGGTTATGTAGGTAAACCAGGTTGGCCTCAACGTCACAGACATTCACTTGTCTTCGTCCCCCAAGTTCTGGGATTAAAGGTGTGTGTCCCCATGTCCAGACTACAATACTCTATTTATATAGACATTATGAATTTAATTCCATAGGTTTTACAAAAAGGCTAGTTCAGATTAGTTTTCTAACTCAGTAGAACTGCTTTTTCTGTTGATTTTTGTGTAAGGTCAAAAAAATGTAGAATCCTGCTTTCTGGGTTTTCTCAGTTCTCTCAGTCTCTCTCCTCCCTTCCTCTTTCCCATCCTCGCTCATCAATATTTAGTTTTAAGGTATAGTTCTAGGCTGGGCAGTGATGGCACACGCCTTTAATCCTAGCACTCTGGAGGCAGAGACAGGTAGATTTCTGAGTTTGAGGCCAGCTGGTCTACAGTGAGCTCCAGGACAGCCAGGGCTACACAGAGAGACCTTGTCTTGAAAAAACAAAATACAGACAGACAGACAGACAGGATGCAGCCATCAGTCATGTGACTCCTGGGTGACTCTTGAAGCTCCACTGCGCTGCTCCGCACTCTTCACCAGGTCCCCTTTGTCCCTTACACAGACAAGGCAAAGCTCCCTCAGTCGTGGCATCCAACTTCCAGTTGTCCTGCATGTCATCGTCTGACCCCAGCACCCACGCTGATGGGAGCAATGCGACTGACTGGTGTCTCCTTAGTTGCAAGTTAGAACATACATGTTTTGTTGTTGTGTGGTTTAGTGACAGTTTGGTTTTGTTTTCTAAATTTTTTTAAATTGTGTTTTGTGTGTGAGTGTTTTTCCTGCAAGTCTGAATGCAGCGTGTGTATGCCTGGCGCCTGTGAAGGTCAGGAGAGATTCACACCTTCCCTAGAACTGAGTTATGGACAGCCATGAGCTACCATGTAAATGCTGGGAGCTTTCAGGTTCCCTGACGGCAGCCCTAACCAACGAGCCAGCTCTCCAGCACCGCTGGAGGATCAGTTAGTTGTTTCCTTTTTCAGATCTGTTTCCTGCCCGTTTTCTCCCCAGTTCTTTCACCAAATAGTCTGTGTGTATGTGTACATATATGGGGGTGGAGCCAGAGGTCATCTCTGTATGTGTGTACATGTTTGTGTACATGGGGAGCCAGAGGTCTTTATTAAGTTCTCCACCTTAGTTTTTGAGATAGGGTCTCTTCACTGAACCTTGAGCTCACCAATTCAGCCAGCTCCAGGACCTGTTGTCTCCACCCCCTCAGTGCCAGGGTTAGAGACATGTGCCCTCTGTGCCTAGTTTTTTCCGTGGGTGCTAGGGATGGAATTTAAGTCTTCACTCTGAGCCGCCGCATGTCACCCCCTTCTTCCTACCTTGGTGTAGGCCTGCTGTCACATACTGTCAGCACAGATGTGTATTCCTGGAGCACACTCTCAGCTAACCTTTAGAGATAGTGGGCATCCTGCAGCCCTGTGTTGCACAGTGCCTTTGTCTACCCTCAGGTGAGCTCTGGTTTCATTCCTAGAGCTCCTGTGCAAGGCAGCTTCCTACTGACTGGGTTCCTCGTGCCCACCTCCAGCAGCCAGCACTGAGTAAACTCTGGGTCCTTTCCATTCTTGGTTGTGTTTGGTTTTGTTCTTTAATTTACTTATCTGAACGTTGCTCGGCTGCCCCAGCCTCCCAAGTGTCTGAGTTTGCAGACCAGTGGCTGTAGTTTATGGCCCCGGGCTCTGGCTCCATCGTTGCTTTTGTAGTTTCATTAACTCTCCCAGTGCTCCTTAACCTTGCACTGTCCTGTTTCATAGCTGTGCTTTCTGTTTGCCGTGGATTTGTTTCGTGGAGCTTTTCTTGAGTTTTGCCCTCTGGCATTTGAATGAATGATTTCTTTCCAGAGTTTTCATTTCTGTCAGCACTTCTGGTTTCTGGCCTTTTCCCCCTAGTGTCCTGTTCTTGTTATAGGAATTTTAATGGTTATCCAAATCTCTCAACATAATGGATCCATCTTAAGTTTCATTTGATCTCTAACCATCTGTTTCTCTTGGGATCTTCCCCTCCCCCACCCTCACCCCTCTTCAAGCCATAACCGGTTCTCAGATAATCTAGTGTTTTGTATTTAGGAAGGAAGCTATAGAATCTTGACCGAGCCCTGGGTGTCTGGGTATAGCTTGCTGGACACAGAGGCTGTGCTTGAAGGCCAGACACACTTTTTTCTACAGGCTTCATTTTTAATATTCAGAGAGGCATATTCTCATTTAGCAGAGAAGAATAAAAGTCCATCTGTTGAGTGTATGTGGGGAGTCTTTATGTTTCCCCCTGTTGGAGCCCTCCAGGTACCTACTTGGGTCCTCCTTATGTGATCTCTAGATTCTTACATTGTTCTGTAGCCCAGGCTAGCCTCAATCACAGTTTTCCTGGATGCTGGGATCACAGGCGTGCGCCACCACCGTACCTGTGTGTTTTCTGTCTTTTGACTCTCCTACTCCATCTCTTTATTTATACTTTTTAAAAATTGTTCCATCCTTTCATGTGAAGAGGAACTAACTCATGGGGGAGAAAAGATAGATTTTTTAGTCCTTTTTAAACCCCTTCTTGAACCCAGAATCAAGCAATCTATTTGACTTTGGCATTTTTAGCAAGAGTACTAAACAAGTATCACATAAGCCCTGTGTCTACCCTGTTTCAGGAGTAACCTGGACAAGCTGTACCTTGGGCTAGAGCTCGCCAAGAAGCACCTCCAAGCCACCCAGCAGACCATCGCCAGCTGTCTCTGTACCAACCTCGTCACTTCCCAGGGCCCTTTTCTCTACTGCTCACTCATGGAGGTTAGGCTTCCTTACCAGCGCGGTGCTAAGCCACTCCCCCTAGTAGCCCCATCTGATCAGCTCTGTTCCCTTTCCAGGGCACTCCAGATGTCACACTGTTCTCCAAGCCAGCATCCTTGAGTCTGCTCAGCAGACATCTGCTCAAGTCCTTTGTGTACTCGGTGAGGACTTGGATGGAGTGGGGATGAGGTGGCAAAGGCATTGGTACAAGAGGGCAGGCGTAGTGCCAAGCACGTGTCAGAGATGGCCTAGGGTCACCCCCTGGGTATACTCCTGGTCTGGGGCCATATTGGAACTCACCTAACCTCTAAGAACCTTCAGTTTCCTACAAGCTCTGGGCCCACTCACTGTTGTGTCACTCAGGTTCCTCTGTGGCAAACCTGGAAAAGGGGAGTTAGTCATACACAAAGGTTTGGATAGTCTAACGGTTGGTATTTAGACAGGCCCTAACCCAGCTACTAGAGGACTTCCCCCAGGCAGGGATGCAGGAAGGATAGTTCGTGGTGACTTCAGGATGAGGTTTGTGAAGAGAATCAGGAAGCTGAAATTTCCTCAGGCTGTGAGTCGCCCAGGAAAACTGTGGTGTTCATGTCAGGAAGATAATTAGTGCTGACTCCACGGGCTCCACTCCTCAGACACTGCCAGTCTCTGACCACAGCTGTCTCAAGGAGACTGGAGATGCCAGTGTGAGGCCCTGGCAGGATTTCTGATCCCCAGCACCAAAAAGAATTGGTTTGAGAAACTTGCAAGAAACAAAACTTGTGTCTGTTTTGCACTGGCTTCATGCAGGTGAAGTGATATGTAGGCGGTGCACTGGGTAATAGGATGCCCTAGAGATGCCTGCAGTCCAGGAGAGGGTGTGCAATTCTACAGTTATAAAAATTATACAAGTGATAGTGTTTGTATGAGCAGTACAACGTTCTTGGATTTGAGTGTCCACAGGGCTCCTGGAACCAATCCGCTGCCACCTGCTAGGAATGACTAAAATGTCAGAAGATGAATGAGGCCAAACAAGAACTTTGCAATTCTGTTGGCTTCATTCAGATCTCAGCCTCATGTATCTATCAGTTGTGAGAAAGAATTTTGACTTCTGCACCTCTCTTTCCTTATCTGTAGAAGACAGCCACTTCACAGGTCTAATCAATTACCAGACATTGACCTAACACCCACCAACTGCCCATTTCACATGCTGGGTCAGACCTCAGCCCTGTGTAGTGAGAGGAAACCTCAGCACCTCCGTCTCAACAGAGCCATACACTGAGAAGAGGAAGGAGAATAGACCAAGGCTCCTAGAGACCCTGAGGCGGTGATCCTGGGAGTTTGGGGTGCTAAGAGGGTTGACCTAGTAGATAACTGGATGCTGAGAGCCAAAATAACAAGTTGGAGTTCTAGCATATCCTCTGGTGGCTGCATCCCCGGAGGCCTTAGGGGTGGCCTAGTGCTGTTAGAGTTTCTAGGTGCTGAGCAGTGCGCTCCACCCTGGAGGCTGAGGTGCTGAGGGTGACTGCTGTGACCAATAGTGCCCCTGTCTCCACAGACAAAGAATCGGCGCTGCAAGCTGCTGCCCCTGGTGATGGCTGCCCCACTGAGCATGGAGCAGGGCACAGTGACAGTAGTGGGAATTCCCCCAGAGACTGACAGCTCGGATAGAAAGAAGTGAGCAGCTTCTGCTTGTCCTGACACAAGGCTGAAGGCACAGTGGCACTAACTCTGCAGAGCCTAAGTGGCTTTTGCCCTTCAGTGTCACAGGGGCCAGTTGGGGGGGGGGGTCAGTTGTCTGGTCTGTCTCCCAACGTGTCTGTCCTGTGCCTTTAGCTTTTTTGGTCGGGCGTTTGAGAAAGCAGCAGAAAGCACCAGCTCTCGAACTCTACACAACTACTTTGACCTCTCAGGTGAGTGTCCCTGCCCAGTGGCCACACTTCTGCCTTCACACTTTCCAGGCCAACATTGGCCCCAGAGCGAGGCAAGCTGGTGATGGAGGTCCCCAGCCAGCAGTTCTCTGGCCCTTCCCAACAGCCTGGGCAAAGCTGCTCTCAGGATCCTCAAAACTCTTACAGGCCTGCATGTCACCTTACCGCCCTTCCCTAAAGTTATCTCCCATCCTAAAGGGCAGGCTGTGGTGACTCTGGAGGCCAAGCCTCACCCGGCAAGCCAGTCTTCCTCAGAAACAACACAGCCTGTGGCAACCCAAAGCTGGCAACATGAAGGGTCCTACCTAGGGCTCTAGTACTCTGTCTACCCTGCAAGAAAGGTTTTGCAGCCTGTCATACTTGCTGTGTTGGATGAGTCAGAGAAGGAAAAAGCCTAGTCCAGTGATCACTCACCAGACAGAGCAGCACACAACTTGGTTCATGCTTGGCCAGATTTACCATTTTGTTGTTGTTGTTTAAATTTTGAGACACAGTCTTGCCATGTAGCCCAAGCCGGCCTTGTTCTTACAGTTTACTTGCCTTAGCTTCCCACGTGCAGAGGTTATAAGCTTGGCCTAGCAGACTGGTCTGTCTGTCTGTTGGTTTAGTTGGCTGGTTTTGTTGTCTTGGTTTTTTGGTTTGTTTGGGTTTGGTTGTTAGTGGGGCTTGGGGTGGTGGGGGTTGTTGTTGGTTTTTTGTTTGTTTTATTTTGTGAAGTCTCTCTATATATAGCTCTGGCTGTCCTTATCTTATTTCTAAGATGGGATATCACTGTGTAGACGAGAACTCACCGGGATCAAAACTACCTGTTGCCTGTGGAGTGCTGGGATTAGAGGGCTGCACCACAACACCTGGCCCTGTCCTGTCCTTGTTCACATTTATTTTTTGCTTTATTTATTTTACTTTATGTGTAGGAATGTTTTTCCTACACGCATGTATGTGCAGCACCATGTGCATGTCTGTTGGATCTCTTGGAACTGTGATTATAGATGGTTATGAGCCACCCTTTAGGTGCTGGGACTCAAGCCTGGACCATCTCTGCAAGAGTAACAAGTGCTTTAACTGCTAAGCCGTCTCCAGCCCCTCGCTGACACATTTTACAGTAAAACAGATTTGACAATACCTCACTAGGCTGCAGAGTACTGTAGCTTGGTAACTTGCACAGGCCAATTCCTCTCAATGCCATGCCTGGTGCTTGGAGTCAAGGTGTCAGTATGACTGGTCGCCTCTGTCTTTGGCCACACGGTTTCTTCTTTCTTTCCGAAATCCCTCTATGGATGTCTATGCCCTGATCTCTCAGAAGGGCCCCAGTATTGTGGGTAAGACACCCTGAGCACCTCATTTTACCTGTTCGACGATCCTGACTCAAGGTGTCATTCTGGGGTACTGGAGGTTGGGGTTTCCCCAAAGGAACTTGGGGAGCACAGCTTACTACATCACACCTCTTGGTTTGTTTTTAGTTTTGTTTGTCTGTTTTGTTGTGGTGGTGGTTGGTTGTGCATAGGTTGTTTTATTTTGAGACAAAGTCTTTCTAATGTGGCTCTGGCTATCCTAGAACGTACCCTGTAGGCAAGATCTGCCTGCCTCTGCCTCCCGACTGCTGGCACCGCTGTGCCCAGCTACCTCAGTTATTTTATCTGCATCTCAGAATGGGCATTTCTTACGTTACCATGCTCTGATTCCCCAACACTGACTTGTCTGCTCAGGTTGCCCGCACTGTCTTAGGCAGGCTTCTTTGGGCCAGGCAGCTATAGCTATGGCATTGTGGGGTTGGCCTTCCATGAACAGCAGCTCCTGTTTCCTATTTGTGATATGGGTGGGTTGACCACAACCCACCTTTGTTGCACAGGGAGGGGGTTAAGCTGGAAGCTCCCAGGCTTCCTCTGAGGATTGAGAGCCAGAGGTAACAAGTGTGAAAGTAGATGTGATCAGTATGAGCCTAGTGGGCAAGGCTTTGTGCTCCTGGGGACCTGGCCAGCAGCATGGAGGACCCCACTCCAAGCAAGCAAGCTCTCTTCAGTGTCTACCTTTGCTTCATCACACCTGTCTGAACCTGTCAAAACGCACGTAGTCTTGTGTTTGCACCCCAGAAGAGGACACTGAGCTGAGGTACACCACAGAGCAGGGCTGATATGATCTGCAACATTAGGGGACAGGCAGTATCAGGGTCTGTAGGGGGGCTGTGTGTTCCCCCTGCTGACTGGCACTGTTTACCCCCGCATGCCATGGTAGTCCTTGCAGGACAAGGCTCTGGCCTCTCCACCGTGTAGCCAACAGATCTAAAGGGGAGTTCAGTGGGAAAGAGATGAAATCAAACGCTGCAGAAAGTCCCAGGCCTGGCCGGAGCCTGCAGTGTGGAATGCCGTGGAAGGAGGGGAGGTCATGCACTGTGCCTCGTTTCTCACTCCTCCCGGCTCACAACATGTTTTCCTTTCATTACTTCAGTAATTGAGCTGAAAGCTGAGGACCGAAGCAAGTTCCTGGATGCTCTTGTGTCGCTGCTGTCCTGAGGGTAAGTATGGGTGGTCCGGGTCCTCGGGCCCGACTCCTGCTTGTGTGTCCCTCAACAGAGGCATGCACTTGTGTTTCCCATCACAGCAAGGCCTTGAAATTTTTTCCCAGGAATGTCTGCCCTCAGAATTCCAGCAAGGCCACAATGAACACTTTTGAGAAAGCTTAATTAATTAATTTCATTAAGCGCCTTTGACACCACCACCCCGAATAACCTCAGATTTTTCTCTCTGGTGCCCACACCGTGGGGCTGAGCATCGTGACATACAGGTTATCTGGTACCAGACTCTCTTCCGGCCACAAGCCCCAGGCTGGAGTGCACAGAAGTGGCACTCTGGGCTCTCTGCACTCAGTCTTTAATAAGAAAGCAAGCTGTTGGCTCTGCGTGGCCTCTCAGCAGTGCTTGGCTATCCTGAGAGGCCTACTGAGTGTCACTGACAGGCCACTGTGCCCAGAACATTTCCCTAGTGAGGGCCTCAGTATTCTCCCACATTACCCTTCTTTTTGAGGAGCCACATGGGAAAGTGGAAGTAGTTTTCTCCTATGCTTGTGTGACCATCTCAGCCTTTCCAAGCCTCTGATATAAGAGCTCTTCAGTCTGGGGCTGCCCTGTCCATGGTAAACCCTAACCTATAGGGGTTCACTGGCCCAGTAAACGGCCCAGTGTGTCTCAGGAACTTCATTCAATCAGGATGGCATGGGCACTAGGGGCCATATTAAGGAAGGCGTCTAGACTGGACCTGGAAATCCTTGGTCAGACTTGCAGGTTGTCAGCAGTGACTTGGCCCACGTAAGTAGTTAGTCCAAAAAGGAGCCAACAGCGCCCTTTGCCCACAGGTGGCAAGTGTGACTGAGCTTGTGGAGAGCAGCAGGTGCCGGGGCTGGCTGGAGCAGACCTCTCTTCTGCACTGCCAATAGCACTGCTGTGTGTGTCTGGCTACCGAGCAGGGGTGTCACCGAGAGGGGGAGGGGAAGATGCTGCCTCATGATGGGGGAAGCAAGAGACTGCCAGCAAGGGAAGGGGCCTTGTGCACAAGCCATGGAGCTGCCCAGGCAGGGTCTGGGTACTTTTCATTCGGGTAGACATTCGGACTTTGCAGGGAGTGTGGGAGGACAGCAAGTACCTCGGTGGATCTGGAGT
Organism: Micromys minutus; assembly: GCF_963924665.1. NCBI lineage: Eukaryota > Metazoa > Chordata > Mammalia > Rodentia > Muridae > Micromys > Micromys minutus. Next base: position 74,131,071 of record NC_137976.1, on the reverse strand, counting down.
GGCCTTTTACTCCAAACTCAGAAGCAGCAGCCCATACGCCATGGGAAGGCCTAGTTTGTTAGATGCACTGGAGAGAAAGGATGAATTGTAGGAGACATTTTGTTTTTTGTTTTTTTTTTTTTTCCCTTCCAGAATTCAGTTTCTCCAGAAGTGACCTCCTTTTTCTTATTTATATCAACTGGCCGCTATTCAACTGTAAGATAACATTTGAAATGTGAGACTGTGGTTTTTAATAAAGTGTTTGGTGTTCCATCTCCTGTGTCTGTGATCTTAGATTGGTACTAATAAGTACTCCGAGCCTTCTTGGGATTCAGGGAAACCTTGTTCCTATGTCTTGTAATCCTCAGTGCCACACAGGAGGCATAGAGACTTCTCTGTTCAACCCTAGGACAAGGTCCCCCCACCTGCTCTCTGGCAGAGACTGGGCCCTTCAGTATCTGCACAACCCGCACCTGTGATGGCCCGGACTCTGCCTGCCTGACTGTAACATCACCGTTTTGGCCATCCTTCCACTATGGCCTTCAGCTTGCCAGAAAGGACTCTTCAGAAGCTTTGTCTCTGCAAGCGCAGAGGTCACGGTGCTTTGCAAATGAGAAAGTATCAGGGGGAACGCCTCAGACCAAGGAGGGCTAACTGCTGAGTAGGGTCTGACTAGAAACAATGTCCCCAGACTCTGTCAACATGACTCACACCCCACTCAGAATATTTCAGCTGTAGTGGGATTCTGGCCTCTGACACCTTCAGTGGGTGTCTTAGAATGTCGTTGTCCCTGCAGCAGGTACGTTCAGAGAGGTTGGATGGTGAAGAGGGGCTGATTACTGCCTGGGGACACTGGGTACTGGAAAAGTAGACATGGTTGAAAGAGATGCCCACATCTGAGCTTCTAAGGAAGGCAGGACGGCACAGAGCCCTAGGAGTTGTTCACAAAGGTTTCTCCACTCCCCCCCCCCCCATTTTGTTGTAGAGTTGTTTTTTGAGACAGTATCTCATTGTGTAGCCTAAGCCGTCTCCCTGTTCCAAGTACTAATGGTTTTCAGTCAGTGGTGAGAAGCCCAAGCTACCCTTCAGGAGATTGGGAGTATGGCTGGTGGGAGCTGGGTAGGAACTGACTTCTCCATGGACCACTGCAGTGCCACCAGCTAGCTAACATAGCCACCTGGCCATTTGGAAGAACTCAGAGCACGCAGCTGCCTTCCTATACTCCACTTGGTAAAGACCTCTAGGAAGGGTGGACCATACACTGGCCCGCTAGGGCACAGGGCCAGATCTAGGATCACATGTTCCCAAGCTTAGGGCTGCCCTTGATCCCCCCTCACACGCACCTGTTTATCTTGATTCAGTGAGGTCTTCCACTGAGGCTGTCTCATTGGAGCCTAAGCAGCCACCGGAAAGTCAGCTTCCCTGTAAGTTCTACCCTTGCCTTCTCTGTCCCCAATTCCAGAATCTGTCTGAGTCTCTCTAAGCTCAAATCTTTAGGTTTTAGCCCCCTTCTCCACCCTGAGGCACCCAGCAAGACCTGAAAGGCTTTTCCTGGATATGATCCAACAGACTTTGAGGCCAGGATTGGTGGCAGATGCTTCCTGCTGGCTGGGCTTTGTGTGCCTCGTTGCAGCCCCTCCCCCATTCGCTATATATTCCTGTTTCTGGCCTTTTAGCAAAAGGTAAAGTTGCCCTAATAGAAACAATAAGTTTTCTTTGGCTGTTGGCTTACTTGTTTTGCCCTCCTGGGATCTTTTCCCAAGTCCTGGACCTTTTCCCTCAGGATAGTAACACCCGAGATTGTCTGTAGTTGTTAACATAGGTGCATTACCAGCAGAGTGGACATAAACCCTAGGCCCCATTTATGGTCACAGGAGCCAGAGGAGCTGGGACAAAGGGCTCGAGTCGGGCCCAGGTACCCTGGGCAAATGCCTCTTCCGTAGCAACTGTTCTGTACTGCAGACAGCTGAAGACGGTTCCCATACATCCCTCATGCACCGTGGCTCCCACACGACGGAAGTGCCTGGTCTGGCCGTGTGCATTTTGTAAGTGGTCACTTGTCACACAGAGCTGAGCAAGCACTGGGCGGAAAAGTGTTGGACGCCAGCAACCTAGCTACCTGCCCTCAGCACTTCCTACCCAAGTCCCCATTCCCGCGATGTGAGGTTCCAGCTGGGGTCTGCCTCCCTTCCTGTATCCCAGCGTGACTCCAGCACTTGGAAATGGACCTCCCGCCCAGATTCTTGGCTTCCTGCAAGTGTAACTGCATCTCCCAGTTGAAAACCGGGAAGATCCCTGCGGGGAGCCTTTGGAGAGGGGGTGGATGACTGGATGAATGGGGTGCTGAGCACAAGGAGTGGCTGGACAGAGGACAGGACGCAGTTGAAAGTGTTCAAACCATTTACTAAAGCAAATTCTTGCCCGACCCACCCCCCAAATCCCAAGCTTCCAGGAGGAAGGCAACCCCTCTAAGGCTCCGGTACCTACAGGCCTTGGGGAACTGCTGGAGTGAGACCAGGTCCAGGCCAAGTCCTTTGGTTCGGTAGGTTCCTCTCCACTAACAAGGAAAATGCCTTTTAACGCGGCCCTCTGGCAGCCCCAGGGTTTCTCCAGCTGCCCTTTCAGGTCAGCAGGTGCCACTGGACATTAAGGCTCCCTAGGATCTCGGTAGGAACTGTTAGCGGCAGTCCGGTGCGTACTTCACCGATGAAATCTGAGAGTTCCACCCACGTCGTGGTCGTGGCCAACTGCGCACACAAGAAAGGTCGGTCAAGTCCTCCCAAGTGCCTGTAGTCTGTGCTGAGCAGGGCCTGGCTAGTGTCAGTCAACGGACCCTCTGGGAGCGGGCAAGTCTGACCCGAGCCCAGCCTGACTTGCCTCGGAGTCTGCGCTGCGCAACCCAGTGGTGGTCATCATCCACACGCGGCTACCGGCATCGGTCTTTCCGATCCCGGGCTTAGCTGCGGGAAGAGCCCGCATGCCTCCCGCCCTTAGACGTAGTTCTTCTTGTCGTAATCGCCGTTGGCCGTGGGCCGCCTTGGTGCCGAGTACTTGACTGGGAAACTGAACTCTGGACGCCCGGAGCAGACCCAGGCGCCACAGCACACGAGGCCGCCGCCGCACATGAGCAGCGCGGAGGCCGCCCAGCCGATGTACAGCGCCGCGCCCAGCTCGTACTTCTGAGACACCGGCACCGTCGGATCATAGAACTCGCGGACCACTATGTTGGCGAACCAGCAGAGCGGCACGAGCGCCAGCAGCCCACACAGCGCATAAAGAGCTCCTCCCGTGAGTGCCACCCGTGCCTTGACTGGGCCCGGGGCCACGCAGGTGGTGCACTGAGCGCCGGTCAAGGTAACAAAGAGTGCCACCAGCGCCAGCAGCACAGCGCCCACGGTGAGTGCTCGAGCTGCCTGCACCTCCGCACTCAGTGCCAGCACAGACTCGTACACCTTGCACTGCATGTGCCCGGTGCTCTGCACCACGCACGACATCCACAGCCCCTTCCAAGTCGTCTGCGCCGTCACGATATTGTGGTCCAGGAAGGCAGTCACCTGCCACATGGGTAACCCACACGCCAGGATCAAGCCCACCCAGCCTACCAGACACAGCACCAGACCCAGAATTTCCAACGCTGCAGACCCCATGGCTAAAGACCGAATGCTCACCCGACGGCCCCTGGGGCCTCCGGGTGCGCTCTGCGCTGCGTGGGGTGAGTTCGGAGCTGATTCTGGTGCCTCCGCTCCGGAGAGTCCTGCAGTGGAGCACAAAAGAGGTTTCAACTATACCAACTCGGTTCTAAAGTCGTTCGTCTGGGATGTCTTATTTGAAGTCTCGGGGGGCGGACTCTGCCCCCAGGGTGCGGCCCCCAGAGCTAGACCAGCCAATCCATGAGTAGACCTTGGGCCCACAGCCAATCGCGGACCCCCTAACAACTACAGTTACTGAAACCACAGTTCAGTCTAGTCTTGCTCACCCGAACCGCTCCCCGCAGAGCTGTGGTGTGAGACCTCACCAGTTTCTGTCCTAGTCCGGGCTGATTTTAAAGGAATCACAGGCAGGCGATCTGTGTGCCCAAGTCTCACCATGCTAACAGCATTACTTCTCACCTACACCCATCAGTTCCATCAACTACATCCCAGATCATCCCAACGCCTCTCTGCAGACGCCAGCTGTGGAGGTTCTCTGCGCCCCAGGGCACAGGTGAAACAAACCTCTAGACCGTTTGTCCCTTGGCACACCAAGCGGAGATGCTAGACAAGCTTGGTTGGTAGTTATAACCTGGCCTGATACAAAGTGGGCAGTGCAAAGGCTTGTGCTCTCTCCTCCGTGGTGCTGCTTAACCCCATTCTCTGAGATCCAGCGTGCCAGGTGGCACCCCTCAGAAAGTCCCCAGTCTTCTCCAGCACACAGGCTGTGATCCCAGCACAGCATACTGGAATCCTGGGACAGCAGAGACACGAAAGAACATAGCCTGTGTCTTGCCATCCTACAAATAGTTGTGGTGCTTTGCCACCCCAGCCCCCAGGCCACCCTCCGGAAGCCAACTTGGAGTTTCCTGGCCAGAAGGAAGAGCCCCCATCCTCGGTGGAGGAGGGAGCCGCGGGATTTCCGGGTATTCTTCTGCACAATGGCCCAGCCATTTCTTGAAAGGTCCACTGGGTTAGGCGCTTTGGGTCCCTGAGGCTCAGGTGGGGGCACCAGGCCCCACAGTCCACAACCAAACTAGGGCGCCAGCCTCTTCCCAGTGTTCTCCTCCTGTTTCCAGCTAACCCTGGACTCCAGCTGGGCTCTGTCGTCTTCGTCTTCCTTCTTGTTGCTCTGTTCGGGGTTTTGTTTTGTTCTGTTCGTTTCCTCTGCTCAAAAGAACTCAGGGCCTCTTTAGAGAAAGGATGACTTTGTTGAGGCCAACCACAGATGTGAAGATTTTGGCAAATCTCTCCCGTTATGGGCCCCTGCTTCCTTCTGGAGATGGGTCTGACCTACAGGTCAGTGGGGCCAGGCCACTGCCTGCTTCCGTACAAGGAACGGTGCTTAGAATAAGATGCCATGCCTGGGTGTAGAGAGAGCCTCGAACACACACCCTTCCTTATCCTCACCGATTCTCTGCTACCTCCTTCCAGCTATCATATATTTATTGTCTGCTGCCTTCCACCTTCTGGAGACCTCTGCTTTTTTGCAGACCCTTCTCCCCTCTCGGTGGGTGTAAACCCAAAGCTCACCCTCTTAGTCCTGCTCTCCCTGAAAGTCCAGAGAAATCTGTTCTGCCAGCCCCCTCCCTTCAAACTCTATGGCATCTTCTGGGAGCAACTACTGAAGCCTCTTCAGATCACCTAACAATGCTACTCCTCAGTAACTGCCCTTACCTGCAATCCTCTATGCTCTCATTGCCCAATGACAAAGAACTGGTTCCTGGGAGCAGCCTAGATGTCGGTGAGTGGTTAAGATTGACTCATGAGACCAGGAGCATACTTGTACATTTCATACTTCAACCAGATCCATCTCCTTCTGGCCCTTGAACTAGCCTTCCTGTTGTTGATGGCTTCTCTGTCTGTCTTGCTGTTTTGCAAAGATGTGTTGATGCACACATCTGAGAATCTCTCTCTACACCCAGGCCCCAGAAGGCCCAAGCCAGAATAACTTTTGCCTGTTGGCTTTCCTACTAGTGTCTTGAGAATACAGTGATCATCTGGGACACACATTTGTCCCAGACAAGAGGCAGCTTGTTGCTTTCAACTAGTTGAGGCTACAAACAGCAGGACCTGCTCCTCTTCCTTCTGCCTGCTCTCCCTCCTCTCTTCCATTTTGGTACGGTGGCTGGCACCCAGAGCACCAAGCAAGTTCACATACCTTTGGTAACAGCCTCACAGTAACTCTAGGAGTTGCCAGTGGAACCTCAGATGTCATATTTCCCAGCATGCAGTGGGACTGGAACCTCTCCAGAAAAGGACAGCCAGGGCTGGCATTGCTTGCTCAATCTTCCCCAAGACTGAAGGTGTCCAAGTGACCATCCCAGATCCAGGAAAAATGCTTTCCTTCCTTGGGGACTTTTTTGTGCACTGGACACTGTCTCTACCAGAGCACTCAGCATGGGCCACTTAATAAACAAAGTACCAGGTAGAAAGGCAAGCAGCAGAGGGCTCTCTGAAAAGGTTGCATCGCAGCAGGAGTCCAGGAAGAAGATCCCAGGGAGCAGTTAGACATCTGAGTAGAAGATGCGGGTGTACAGGTGCATTTGGGCTAAGCAATGCAGCTCTGGGGTGGAGCAAGTTCCATCACCAACTAAAACTAAGTAAATCACCCTAGAAGTGGGACAGGAAGAAGGTCAGCGAGGCCAGAGTGCAGCAAAGGGCGGGCCAGCGAACCTGGGATGGTAGGGGGCTTGTCAGGCCACCTGCTCCTGCCCCACTATTGTTCTGCTGTCCCAGGGGAAATGGCACAGGATCCTATGAATTGTGTGAGAGAAAAGCCTGAGTCTGCAGAAAAGCAAAGTTTATCTCTAGCAGCTGCTAGCTGACCCTGCCCTGAGGGGATCCTTTGGCCTTCCATGGCAATCTAAATTTAGTCTCCAGGTTCCTGGGGCTTGGATTTGGGAAGCTCTTAGCAAACAGACTTTATTCAAAGGGAGTGAGGGAAGGGGGGGGAAAAAGCCTTCCTTCTATCTTTCAACTTCTGGTCCCGGATGTCTCCCCCAAGTTCAGCAGATATTTACAGAACAACAACATTCTTCTTGCCCAGAGCCATTTTTTTTTGAGGGAAACCAAAAGCCCAGGCTCCCACTGGCCCAAAGGAAACATTTTGAGAACCCTTCTCATGTCACTGCTTTGGGCTGGGAACCCGGGGTGACCTATGTAGGAAGGCACGGGCCCCTGCAGTCTACCCTCAGTTGGCATGGGTGTTCTCTGTAGCCTAGAGCAGGTCTGAGCTAGACTCCTCCTTCTTTTAGAACTAAGGACTTGGCTTCTCTGCACTTCATTTTTCCTGTCACAGTGTAGCCCCTGCCTCAGGATTACAATCTTGCAAGAGAGGCTAAACAATCCAGAGACCTCTAATACTATGCCTGGGAGTCCGAGATGGGCTTGAAGTCACTCATTGGATCAGTTGACCTTTGCAGCTCATTGTACCTCAGGCGTAGGTAGGTGCCATCTAGGCAACAACATCAGAGGTTACCGTGCTTCAGTGAGCAGGAATTTTTAGAGTGTGGGGTCCTTGTAGTCCCACCATCCCTTCTAGGCCCACACCGGATGTAGTCTCTAGGCAGTTAACCTGACCTCTCCAAATACAGAGTCTCAGTATGTATCCCTGGCTGTCCAGTACTTCATAGTAAACCATGCTGGCCTTGAGATCCACTTACCTCTTCCTCCCAAATGCCAGGGTTAAAAGTGTATGCTACCACAGGCGACTTCAAATAGTTTCATCCACAGTTAGTTGAGTCTGTGGTTATAAAATCAGCAGGTTGGCTGTGTTAGGCCATTTAATTAGCCATCTATCCCTCAAGGCATCTTTGATGAATGATCATCTTTTTGCCCTCGACAAGTACCCTATCCTGAGCTACATACCTGCCCTTACAAGTGATATATTTCTATTATGAACTATTTATTATCAGTGTCCTTACTCATAGTTATTGGTATTTAGGAGGTTATATTACTGATATTATTATCTGATACCACCTTTTTATACCTGTAATCAGCATTCTGCAATTCCAGTTTCAAAAGTATATAATTCACTGGGCATGGTGGTCTCATCTGCAATCCCAGGTCTTAGGCACAATGGTTGCAAGTTAGAGGCCAGCCTGGGCTACATAGTGAGACCCTGCATCAAACCCCAGACATCTGGCAGTTTTGCAAAAGATATAATTAATGAACCTATAGACATAAAACCAGGAACTGTCCCAAAGAAACCCACATGGAAACCGGGCTCTACCGTGGGGAGAAAGCTGAGCTCCAGGACATATAGACAGATCAGTAGACATGTAATCAGAGTCCTTTTAAAAAAAAAGTCAGGGGAGAAGAAAAAAAATACATTCTTGAAGACACACTAATTGAAAGTTTGCAGTATAATAGTATAACACTATAAGCCTGCTATGTTTGTGACGTTTCTCATCAGTGCAACCAAATAGCTGAAAACAACCTAAGTACAGAAACTAGAGGGGACACAGCCATCATGACAGCAAAGCCATTGCTCCATGGTTACCTCCATGGTTGTGGGGTGCATGGAAGCTGCTACTCAGACTTCACACCCTGAAGGGATACAGTCCTTTATGAAGGCAAAGATGTATGGAAGCTGTCGCCATGGCTGCAGGGGGGTGTGGACAGTTGTTGGGACAGTTGTCTCTATGGCTACGGGGTGGTGGAAACCACTCTACTTCAGTAGACCAGTAAACAGAGAAAGTCTGTGATCCTCAAAGCCTAGCCCCGGTCACCTACTTCCTCTCGCTAAGTGGCCCCATTTCCTAAAGGTTCCAAACCTTCCCAAACACTGCCACCAGCTGGGGACCAAGTGTTCAAATACATGAGCTCATTGGCTTCATATAATATCACAACAGCCACACATCCAAGGACTTTGAGAAATAGCAAGTAAAAGAAACGAAAACAACACCAAAGATCTCTACAACCTGCTCAAAATAAGCATTACAAAGATGAAAATAAAGTGGAGCCTGATACTTCATATGCTAACCTAGAAAGTTAACTTAAAACATGTCTTGCTGCTAATCATCCGTGAATACAGAAAATGGAAAATTGTGTTCTTATTTAAGTTTGTTTTTATTTTATGTATAGAGATGTTTCCCTGCATGTTTGTCTGTGCACCGTGTGAGTGCTTGGTATCCAAGGAGGCCAAGAGAGGCTGCTGGATCGCTTGGAACCAGAGTTACAGAAGGTTGTGAGCCATCTCTGCAAGAGCTTTAAGTGCTCTTAACCACTTAGCGATTTCTCTAGCCTCAATAATCATGCCTTATGTGTTAGCTATGTGCTATTTTATTATATTTCTATAATAAGTTCTTTATTTTTATATGAAAAGAACTGCAAGATATTAGGAAGCAAGAATGTGAAAAGCAAACTATTGGTACATGTATTAGACTTTCCTCCCCTTTCATTGTCTAAGCTGTTTCATAATTGAGGCAAAAGTGTTGTAGTGGCTGCTGTGGTTCTCATTTGCAAATTAGAGACAACACTTAAACATAGTGACATCAGGAGGGGGAGAGAGGAGATACCTCAACAAAGTGACATCAGGAGGGGGAGAGAGGAGACACCTCAACATAGTGATCCCAAGACCAAGGAAAATCCCACCTGCAAAGTATTGCCACCAAAAAACATGCGGTGCACACAGTGTTTTTCTGAAATGGTTTCCAATAGTTGCAAAGAGAAGTTTCCTTGATGAATGAAGACCACTTCTTTGTGGATGTGAGGGTAAATGTTAATAAATTGTTGTTAGAGATCATGCTGGTCTAGAAAAGCAGTGGTTGTAGATTCTCTTCCAATGGCCACGATTTTACTAACAGTGAGGAGTTGGCTAGGTTTCCAGAACCAGGCATGGTCTTCTACTTGCTGAATGGGTCTAAGTCCAATTAGAAAGTAGCTACTGTCAAGATACATGTGCCACTACTATATCCTTAGGGTTATGTTGTCGCGCTGGTCATTGACATTGTTTATGGACATCATAGCTGGATAGGATTGTTGGTTGCTTCCTTTCTTTGGAAGCTGGCACAGTGCCTTCTGGTGCCATAAAAATTAGTCCACAGGGAGGGGATATCCATATCAGTTTCAGCTTAGGGGCTTCTGGACCTCTGTTTCTGAAGTGTATGGTGCCTTCAGCAGTAGGCAATCACCAAGGACAACAGCAATCGGCTTTGGGAGTCCCTTGGACAGGCCTGGCCAACAACTCAAAAGTAGTAGTCAGAGTTCTATTTGGGAAAAGACACCATGACCAAAGCAATTCATATAAAACAAAACATTTAGTTGAGGTCTTGCTCACAGTTTCAGAGGTTCAGTCCAGTATCTCCATGGCAGGACATGGCAGTGTTCAGAGTCACACCCTGATCCACAGACAGAGATGGAGACTCTGGGCCTGGAGTGAGATTTTGAAACCTCAAGGTCCTCCCAGTGACACACTTCCTCCAGCAAGGCCATGCCTCCTATTCTACTCAACATTCGGCCAACTAAGGACTAAACATTCAAATATATGAGCCTATGGGGGCTGCTGTCATCCAAACCATCACAGAGGGCCTCTCATTTCTGGTATTGAGGTTTCTGTGAAGTGGTCTTAGGTTCATTGAGAAAGTTCTGCCAACCCAGATGAGAAAAGTTCACTAAAGTACACATGTATATTTACACACTGAATTACATGAATTATAATTTCTTAGGTAAACAGTTAATAGTATGATTCTTTATGACTTTTCTGCTACCCATGTTGCTGCTTTACCTCCCTCTCTGTTTCTCCTGCGTTTTGTCTCCCTCCCACTTGCACAAGGAGCCCCCTTCCCCTTTTCCGTATCATGGCTTCTTCCTTTCCCCCTCTCCCTCTTCCCAACTTCTTACGTATTCACCTCCTGAAGGATCCCCCTTTTCCATTTGTGGTTGGTTGTTCTGTTGATCTTTGCCATTCTGACTAGGGCAAGATCAAATCTCATAGTTGTTTTGCTTTGCATTTCCCTAATTGCTATGAATGATGAAATTTTTTGATGTATTTCTTAGTCATTCTTTTTTTTTCTTTTGAGAACTCTCTATTCAGGTCCCAGACCTATTTTTCAATTACCTTTCTCCTTCCTTCCTTCCTTCTTTCCTTCCTTTCTCCCACTCATTATTTCTTTTTTGTCTCTGCTTTTTAAAGTCTTTGTATATTCTGGATGTTAAGTGTTTGCCACATGTACAGCTGGCAAAGATTCTCTCCTGTCCTATGGCTTCCTCTTCACCTGGCTGACTGCTTCTTTAGCTGTGCAGAAGCTTTGCAGTTTCATGAGGTCCCCCAACAGTTGTTGGCCTTAATTTTTGTGCTAATGAAGCCCTATCCAGGAAGTCTTTTCCTGCATCGATATCAGGTAGGCACTGCATGTTTTCTTCTAGAAGTTTCAGGGTTTCAGGTTTGGGTCTTTAATCCACTTGGAATTAGTTTTTGTCCAAGGGGATAATTGCATCTTTCTGCATGTGGCATCCCCTCTCCCACCACCTTTTGTTGAAGATGCTTTCTTTTATTCTGCTGAATATTTTTTTTTATCAAATATTAAGTAGCTAAAGTCATGTGCTAGTTTTTGGGTCTTTGATCTTGTTCCATTGGTCTATATGTCTGTTTTTATGCCACTACCATATTGGTTTTAATAATATATCTCTGCAACGTATCTTAAAATATGAAATGGTGATCCCTCCAGTATCATCCCCCCACCCCCCAATTGTTTTGGGTATCTTTTGTCTTTTTGTGGTTTCATGTGATTTTTAGAACAGTTTCTTTTCTATTTCTGAGAAGAATGAGGTAGGGTTCTGATTGGAATTGCATGGAATCTGTATCTAGCTTTTGGTAGAATGGGTTTTCACAATGCCAACTCTAACAATCTGTGAGCATGGGATGCCTTCCATTTCCTACTGTCCTTCTCTATCTCTTTCCTCAGAGGCCTCAAGCTTTCATTGGAGAGATCCTTCACTTCCTTGGTTAAGTTTCTTCCGACATATTGTCTTTTCACTGAGCCTAGTTTGAGTATGAGTGTGCCTGTGATCTCCTCTGTATGTTTGATGTTTGTATTCAGAAAAGCTATTGATTTGTGTTTGAGTCTATTGATTCTGTATCCGGCCACATTGCATTTGATTATTATTCTAGAAGTTTTCTGGCAGAATTTTTAGGATCTCTAATGTATAGTATTACATCATCTTCAAATGAGGATAATGTGACTTCTTTTCCTATTTATGTCTTTAATTCCTTCTCTTGCCTTATTTCCCTAGCTACTATTTTGAACACAATGTTGAGAAGGAGTAAGGACGGTGAACAGCCCTGTCTCATTCCTTTTGAATGATTTTGAAGGATTGCTTCAAGATTTTCTCAATTTATGATGATGTTGGCTGCAGGTTTCTCAAATGTTGCTTTTACTGTGTTGAGATATGTTCTCTCTAGCCCCGCATTCTCTATGGCTTTTGGTTGGATTTCACCAAAGGCTTTCTTTGCATCTGTTGAGAGGATCATATAATCTTTGTCTTCAAGTTCATTTTTGTGATTCATTACATTTATTGACTTGTATATGTTGAGCCCTCCCTGTGTTTCAGGAATAAAGTCAATTTTGTCATGGGGTATATTTTGGTTAGGATTTCATTGCTGTGAAGAGACACATGACCAAGGCAACAGTTTTTTTGTTTTGTTTTGTTTTAGATTTATTTATTTTATGAATGAGTACACTATAGGTGTCTTCAGACACACCAGAAGAGGGCATTAAATCTTATTAGAGATGGTTGTGAGCCACCATGTGGTTGCTAAGATTTGAACTCAGGACCTCTGGAAGAGTAGTCAGTGCTCTTAACTACTGAGCCATCTCTCCAGCCCCCAAGGCAACTCTTATAAAGGCAAATATTTAATTGGAGCTGGCTTACAGTTTCAAAGGTTTAGTCCATCATCTTCAAGGCAGGAAGCGTGTATAGGCAGACATGTTGCTGGAGGAGCCAAGAATTCTATATCTAGATAGGAAGGCAACCAGGAGGAGACGGTCTTCCACAGGCAGCCAGGAGGAAGGTCTCTTTGGCACTGGGCAGAGCTTGAACACTAGGAGACCTCAAAACCCACCCCCATAGTGACATACCTTCTCCAACAAGGCTACACGTACTCCAATAAGGCCACACCTCATAATAGTGCCACTTCTAAGCATATTCAAGCTACCACAGGGTATAATCTTTTTGGTGTATATCTGTGTTCTGTTTGCAAGTATCTATTGAGTATTTTTGAGTATATGTTCATCAGGGATATTGGCCTGTAGTTTTCTTTTCTTGTTGTGTCTTTACATGGTTTGGGTATTCATACCATCCCTTAGAATATTCTCAATTTCCTTTGTGTCTGTTATGATATTTCTGTTCGTTTCTGATTTTGTTTATTTTGTTCCTCTCATTCTTTCTTTTGGTTGGTTGAACCAAAGATCTCTTAATTCTGCTTAGCTTTTCTTTTCTTTTCTTTAGTATAGAATAGAGTTTATTCAGGTCATGAGGGAGTTAAGAGGGTAGTAGAGGCAGAGAGAGAGAGAAGAGAGGAATAGAGGGGTAGAGGCCGGCCATGAGCTCAAGGAGAGAGGGGAGGCAGGGAAGGGGAAGAGTAAGGGTAATGGGGAGGAGACAAGGGAGCAAGAGCAAGAGTTGCTTAGCTTTTCAAAGGCAGCCCGTTAGATTTGTTGATTTTTGTATTATTTTCTTTGTTTCTATTTCATTGATTTCCGCTCTGAATTTTAGTATTTCTTGCCACTGACTAGGTTTGGGCCTAGTTTGTTCTTTGTTGTTGTTTTTTTTTTTTCCCAAAATTTTGAATTGCATTATTAAACCATATTTGCAATCTTTCTGGTTTTTCAATGTAGGTGCTTAGAGCTATGAAGTTTCCTTGTAAGACTGCTTTTGATATGTCCTGGAGATTTTGTTGTGCTATTTTCATGTTCATATAGTCCCAGGAAAGGCTTATTTCTCTCGATTTCTTCTTTGGCCCATTCATCACTTAATAGTGAGTTGTTTAAATGCCACGAGTTTGTGAATTTTCTACAGACTTTTCTGTTGTCAATTTTAAGTTTTAATTCATGTGGTCAGATAGGATACAGGAAATGGTTTCAGTCTTTTTGAGTTTGTAAAGATTTGTTTTGTGTCTACTTTAGAAAAACTCCCATGTGCTGCTTAGTAGGATGCATATTCTAAAGTGTTTGGATGGAATATTCTGTAGTTACCTTAAGTCTATTTGATGTACATTGCCAATGAGTTCTGATGTTTCTCTGCATATTTTTTGTTCAGATGAAAAAATTGGGGTATTAAAATCACCTTCTATTAGTGGATTGATGTTAACCTTTGTACTTAATTCCAATAATAGATTTTTTATGAAATTGGATGCCCCTGAGTTTGGTGCGTATATGTTTAGAATATTAACTCCTTCCTTAAAATGAAGTCTCTCTCTCTCTCTCTCTTCGTCTCTTCTGATTAGTTTAGTTTAGTTTAGTTTAGTTTAGTTTAGTTTAGTGTAGTTTAGTTTAGTTTAGTTTAGTGTAGTTTAGTTTAGTTTAGTTCAGTTTAGTTTAGTTTAGTTTAGTTCAGTTCAGTTCAGTTCAGTTCGGTTCAGTTCAGTTCAGTTTAGTTTAGTTTAGTTTAGTTTAGTTTAGTGTAGTTTAGTTTAGTTTAGTTTAGTTTAGTTTTAGGATAATGACACCAGCCTGCTCCATGGCTCCATCTGATTGGAGCACTTTTGTTCTTTTTACTCGAAGGAGGTGCCTATCTTTAAAACTAAGATGTGATTCTTTCTTGTAAACAGCAGATAGGTGGATTTTGTTTCTTTACTCAGTTCCTTTCAGGGGAATTGAGGCCGTTGACATTTAAGGCTGTTACTGAGATGCGTGTGCTGACTGTGGTCACCATGTTGATTCTGCTGTTCCTATTTGTCTTTTAGTAGTAGTTTGTGTTTTAATAATTATGGCTTCGTGTTTCTTTCCACTTCCTCACTACACTCAGCCCTCTCTTCATGTTACTTCCTGTACTTTCCTTAAGGCTGGCTTGTTGGATATGCATTTTTCTATGTTTTAACTTTGATTGTTTGTAAATTCCATACCATGCACCGCCATCCTACTAATCTCCCTGGCCCTCCATATCTTCCCTCTCCCTTACAGCCATCCCCTCAAAAGAAAATAAAACAAATAAAATCTTGCCACGGAAGCTGCAGTGTGTCACTTTATGTCACACAGTATACCGAAATAGCTTTTGCCCAAATAGCTTTGCCTGCAAATGTCCACTGCAATGAATGACTCGTTTGTCTGGATCAAGGCCTCTGACTCCTGCTACACCACCAATAAGATCTACACCAGGGCTCCTCTCAAATATCCCGTGTCCTGTGTAATGGGATCCTGCACCTTTGGATCTGCAGGCCTGGCCCCTTCCTGCAGTTTATAAAGAGGGATTTTGTGGTGGGCCAACTCAGGGCCCTGGATCTGTGGCCTGGGTATGAGTTGAATTGGTCAACTCACCAGCTTTTCTGTACCTTCACAAGGGCCACCTCTTCCACTTTCTCCAAGTGACAGGTGGGACCAGTTCAGCACAGTGTTCTGACACCAACACGGCCTCAGGTGACAGCCCAGATCAGAGACACCCACATTGCCTTTGGTGGTATCTTGGGCCTAGGACATGAACACAGGCCCTGGCTGTAATAGGACCACGAACATAGACATAGTCCCTGGCAGCATCGTGAGACCTGACGTAGCTACTCAGATCAGTTTGTCCCCTGCTGGCACCCAGATCCTTTTGGCCCTCTGGCTATCAACATGGTCTCAGGCAGCAACCCAGACCACTGACAACCAGATGGGCCTTCGGTGGCAACACAGGCCCCAGACATCAGAACAGAGCCTGGCTGTGGTAGGACCTGTGACCCAGACATGGCTCCCCAGTAACAGCCTGACCTGAACATCCCCATTGCCTCCTCATATCTGCCTGTTCCTCATTGCTCTTCACAGAGGACAGACTGCTTAGTTTCACTTTCTTTCTCATCTTTTCACTGTCCATCTTTCCCATCTCTCTATCTCATATTCAACCCACCACAGAGCCCAGAGGCAGATGCTTAGATGTCTCTCTTCTGGTGGCCTAGGACCACGGGACCATGGGGCAGGACTGGATATAAATTTTTCTTTCTCCTTCAATCATGGCAGATAGTTTTGCTGGGTATATTACTTTAGGTTGGCTGTCATCATTTCTTAGAACTCAGGATGCATTGCTCCAGACACTTCCGGCTTTCAAAGTTTCCATTGAGAAATCTGTCATTTTGATAGATTTTTCTTCATGTGTGTCTTGGATTTCTTTCTCTTTCAGCTGTCAATACACACTTTGTTATGTACATTTAAAGTGTGATTTGCTGTGGGGATTTTCTTTTCTGGTGCTATCTTCTTGGTATTCTTGTATCTATACTGGTGACTTTCCTGAGTTTGGGGAATTTTTCTTCTATGATCTTGTTGAAATGGTCTATTATTGACCTGGAATGCTTCTCCCTCATCTATTCCTATAATTTGAAGATTTTGGGTTGGATTTTTATCTCATAATGTTCCACATTTCCTGTTTGTACCTTTTACTGTGTTTTTAATGCTTATTCATTTATCTAGCTTATGTGGCCTAGATCTTCTATATTACATTTAAGACAAAATATTCTATCTTCTGCTTGATTAATTCTACTTTAAGAATTTCCTCTGAGTTTTCTAGTTGGGATATTGTGTATTTTGAATTCCATCCTCATTTCAGCTCAAGTCCTTTTTGATGTTCCTATGTTCTGATTGAATTCCATCCTCAAATCCTGCATTGCCCTCCTCATTTCTATCAGCTAGTGTTTTCTTAGGCATCACCTGGGCATTTCTTCTCCTTAAGTTCTTCCATATCATTGATCTGTTTCTTCCGGTCTTCTTTAAACTCCTTGAGTTCTTTAAGGGGGTTCTTTTAACTTCTGTGCCCTAGAGTTTATCTAGGTAATTATCTTTGGCAGCCTTTTGAAGGGAAGATACTGACTTGATCTTTCATACTGTTGTCATCCCTGGGATGAGATCTGGGCATGCGGACTTCCTTTGTTAGTTTTAAGTTTGTTATGGATGGAGCAGGGTGGAGGAGAAGAGAGGATGTGGATTCGGGCTAGGTCTGAAACTCCGGTAGAACCCAGGCAAGCGGACAGAGGGATCAGCGGGCTGGTCTACAGGATGTGCTTCCTGTTCCATGCTGGGAGTGTGGGGATTGATCTGAGCAGAAAGGCTGGATATAAAGTGGCAGAGCCCTGTGGAATGGCAAATGGAACGGATGATCCTGGCTCCTCTGCACTGGAGCTAGGGAAGGTCAGCCTAGGAAAGAAGATGCAGGAGGACTCGGAATTCTGTGTTCAGGGTGGGGTTGTGGAAGCAGCACCTCTGCCTTGTTTTGAAACTGGGTTTTCGCTGTTTTCAGCTGTGTGGGCCAGAATAGCTGGCCCATGGGCTTCCAACAGTTCCCTGTCTTCACTTCTCTTTCATTTTCTTGTAGTAGCTCTAAGATCACAGATGTTCACACAGTGTGTCTGGTTTGTTTGTTATCTTTGACTTTTCAGGACAGTTTCTCTGTGTCGCTCTAGCTGTCCTAGAACTCACTCATAGACGAAGCTGCTCTTGAACTGCCTCCCTCTGCCTCTAGAGTGCTGAAATTAAATGTGCGCCACCATGCGTGGCATGTCTGACTTTTTAAAGAACAAAGGTGCTGGGGATTTTAACTCAAGTCCTCACACTTGCACAGAAAGCATCTGTACCACTGAGCCATCTCACCAGGCCATAATGCCATATTTTAAGGCTTATACAGAGTCTAGTATTATAGAGTGATAGATGGATGCGTGTTTTCAGTGAAACAACAAGGACCCCAGAACTAGTCCCAAACAAATTTAGCCAGCTGACATTTTTACAAGCAGACAAAGGCAATTCAGGAACACTGAAATCAGTGACTCTCACCACTATTCACAACTGAGATGAGGAGTGACCCAATTGTTTTTTAAGATGAGAACAGGAAAAAATGAGGGCAGTGCATTTAAAAAACAAACAAACAAAAACCTCAAAAGTATGCTCAACAAAAGGAGAAAAATGACAAAACTGATTCGCAGAGATTAGCACGGGCAGAAACAACCGCACTAACACATGCACCAGGGGTTCTCTTTCAGAATGCGCAAAGATGATTCAAATTTAAGAGTTTTTAAACCAGAGCAAGCCAAGTAGAAATTCAACAAAAGACAGGGAGACATCTCTCCAGACAGAATGGACCATGGGCAGATGAAAGGAGGTTCCACTCAGTGTTCATCAAACACATGAAAAATAAGATCATTGTGGAACAGGAAAGATGCAGCAAGATATAAAAACACTGCCACCAAGTTCTGCTGAGGACCCAGAGGCAGCCGGATGCCACACTGCTACGAGAGCATGTGATGCTGTAGGCATCTGTCTTAGGGTTTACTGCTATGAAGAGACACCATGACCACTGCAACTCTTACACAGGACATTTGACTGGGCTGGCTTACAGTCCAGAGGTTCAGTTCTTTATCATGATAGTGGGAACATAGCAACATGCAGGCAGACACAGTGCTGGAGAACGAGCCTGAAAGTTCTACACCTGGATCCATGGGCAGCAAAAGGGACTGTGCCACAGTGGTCATATCTTGAATGGGATATGTATCTTAAAGCCCACCTTCATAATGATACCAGAAAGGCCACACCTCCTAATAGTGCCACTCCCTATGTACCAAGCATTCAAACACATGAGCTGATGGGGACCATTCCTATTAAAACCACTATGGCACCCATGGAAGCAGTTCATTATTTTCATCAAAAGATAAATGTGAGGTGTAGGGGAGATGGCTCAGTGGTTAAGAGCACTGGCTGTTCTTGCACAGAACTTGAGTTTGGTTCCCAAACCTATATGGCACCTTACAACCATCCATAACTCCAGTATTAGGGGATCCAATGCCCTCCTCTGACCTCTGCAGGCATCCGGCATACACAAACATACATGAAAGCAAAACACTCATAATACATACAGTAAAATAATAAACCTAAAAAAATAAGCTAAATGTATACTACCATATACTCTAGCAACTGTACTTTTGGGAATTCACCTCAAAAAAATGAAAACTATGTCCTCACAGAAACATGTATATGATTGTTGATGATTTTAATTTTTAGAAATATTCCCTTCAGATACATGCATGTGTGTGCACACATATATACACTTATGTATGTGTGTGCATATAGTAACAATGGTTAATACTGGTTTTCTTTCTCTCTCGTTCTCCATTACATTCTTTTAGGGGGTTTGGCTTTGTTGGAGTAGCTGTTGTTTTGCTGGGGGAAGTGCGGCACCATGAAGGCAGGCTTCAAGGTCTTTTGTGTTCTAGTTCTGCCCAGTGTGAGCCAGTCCCCTTCTGCTACCTTCATCAAGATGTAGAACTCTCAGTTCCTTCAGCACCATGTCTGCCTGCACGTTGCTATGTGTCCTGCCACTGTGATAATAGACTAGACCTCTGAAACTGTAAGCCAGCTCCAGTTAAATGTTTTTATTCATAGGAGTTGTCTTAGTCATGGTATCTCTCCCCAGCAGTAAAACCCTAAGACAGACTTTCTCTCATTTTAGCTAGACTGCCTGGCCAATGAGCACAGGTATCTCCCAGCCAATGCTGGAGTCATGGGCACAAGTTTCCACGCCCAGCCTTTATGTGGGTTCTTGGACTCTGGTCCTCATGCCTACACAGCAAGCACTTTATCAACACTGGATCTTTCCCCAACCAGGTCTCATAGTAGCCTAGATAGGAAACACCATCAATGTCCCTAAAGAGATTAGTGATTAAGTATCATGCTACAGTCACAGCACAAACTACAACTTAGTACTGTCTAATTGGCGCACACACCTTCAGTCCCGGCCCTCAGAAGGCAGAGGCAGGCACACACTTGTATATTTCAGGGCAGCCAGAGATAAGTAGTGAAACTGCCTCAAAAACAAACACAACTTTATACAACTTGGATAGATCTTAACAGCACTACAGGGAGATAAGCCCCTCTGGTTGCTGCTTTGTAGCTCTATTCCTGTCTGGATTGAAACCTCTAAACCCACAAACCACTATAAAGGCACCCTTCTCTAAGTTGCTTATGAGGTACATCCTAGTGATGACATTTACACTGGATTTCTGATATCCCAAGTACTGTTCTTTCTTTTATAGCAGATTCCTCTTTCCACTGTTTATTTACTCAGTGTGAATGACTATTTAATTTTCCTGTGTAATTTTCAGCATCTACTGAAATATAGTTTTCTCTTTTGTTGATACAGATACTCAAACATACATGCATAATAGACATACACACATACTTAACATACATACAAATGTACATACATATACTTTTGTATTCATTTTCTTTTACATCTGTTTTGCCTGCATGTGTTGATGTGCACCATGTATGTACTTGGTGCCCTCAGAAGTCAGAATTCTCTGGAAGTAGAGGTACAGTTATGAACCAATGTGTGGGTGTTGGAAATCAAACCCAGGTCTGCAGAAAGAGCAGTAGGTGCTCTTATCCCCTGAGGCATTTCTCTAGCTACATAGGTAGTGTTTCTCTATGTATGTCCTGGAACTCACAGAGATCCACCTTCCTCTGCCTCCCAAGGTCTGAGATTAAAGGTATGTGCCACTACAGCCGGCCCAGCCTTACTTTTTTTTTTTTTTAAATGAACTCACACAGAGTTTGTCTTTGGACAAATTAGATTGAGCTTACGTCTTTATGAGCTGAATTTAGCATTATTTTCTCTTTTGTCCTATTGTGCAGTTTGTATATCGAGCTTGTGATAGCTTCACAAAAAATGAAACAGAAAAGTTTCTTACTTTTCTAGTTGCTGAAATAAATTTGTGCGTGACTGAATTCTTGGTTTCTTGGAAGTCAGAATTTGCTTGTGAAGCTATGAGAACAGATTGAACAGCTAAGGGTTTTAGCTCACTGGCTACATTTGTATAATTTTGTAAGACCATCACAATTTGAAATTTTTGCTTTCCGTTTCATTCTGTTCTAGAAAAAGCCAGTAATCCAGTCTATCTGTTTGCAAATTTTCTGGCAAAATCTGGCACAAAGGTTAGGTTGGTATAAAATGCTTGACTTGTGAGCCTGAGGCCCAATACAAATGGAAGTGTGCACTGTTGTGTAGTAAGAATTTTTATTTCATTAAAAGCATAGAAATGTTGTGAGACTATGTTTTTGATTTAACTCCATGTCTCTTAGTTAGGGTTTTACTGCTGTGAACAGACACCATGACCATGGCAACTCTTATAAAGGACAGCGTTTCATTTGGTCTCCTTTACAGGTTCAGAGGTTCAGTCCATTATCAAGGCAGGAGTATGGCAGTCCAGATGGGCATGGTGCAGGAGGAGCTGAGAGTTCTGCATCTCACAGGCAGCCAGGAGAGGGTCTTTTCTGCACAAGGTGGAGCCTGAGCATAGGACCTCAAAACCCACCTACACAGTGACACACTTCCCCCAATAAGGCCAAATCTATCTCCTAACAGTGCAAGCATAGCGGTAGCCATTTTGCTTCACTTCTGCCAGTCACTGTCACAAAAAAGTGCATTGACTCACAGCAGGGTCATGCTGACCACATACCTTGTTATGTCCTCTATGTTCTATATAGTTTGCTGATCATAAGAAGTTCCACAAAGCTTTACGTAGGACCATTAAGTTAAAGGTCAATATGAACTGTTACGTTTAAAGTGGATTGAGTTAGAGCTGACCACTGCGCAGCAACACTTCTCAGTTTTTGTTTTGGTGTTTTATCTTTATTTTTTTGGCTTTGTGAGTTTTTTGTAAGCTGACAGAGAAAGATGATCATTGCTGTAGGCTTAGCTATGACCCTGATCCAATCACTATTAAAGTGTACATTCAATAAACTATCACTGTCTAACTGAGATCACTGTTTGAGTGGTTTGTGAAGGGACTCTCACACCTAGCCACAGCACAATGTAAATACATTTACTCCAACTTCAAATGCCCCATAGTCTATTGCAGTTACAACAATATTAAAAGTCAGAGTTTAAAGTCTCTTCTGAAGACTAGAGAGGTGGCTCAGTGGTTAAGAGCACTGTCTGCTCTTCCAAAGGTCCTGAGTTCATTTCCCAGCAACCACATGGTGGCTCACAACCATCTGTAATGGGATCTGATGCCCTCTTCTGGTATGTCTGAAGACAGCTACAATGTACTCATATATATTTTCTTAGTCAGGTATTCTATTCCTGCACAAACATCATGACCAAGAAGCAAGTTGGAAAGGAAAGGGTTCATTCAGCTTACACTTCCACATTGCTGTTCATCATCAAAGGAAGTCAGGACTGGAACTCAAGCAGGTCAGGAAGCAGGAGCTGATGCAGAGGCTATGGAGAGATGTTGCTTACTGGCTTGCATCATATGGCTTGCTCAGCCTGCTTTCTTATAGAACCCAGGTCTACCAGCCCAGGGATGGCACCGTCTTCAATGGGCTGGACCCCTCCCCCCTTGATCACTAGTTGAGAAAATGCCTTACAGCTGGATCTCATGGAGGCATTTCCTCAACAGAGGCTCCTTTCTCTGTGATAACTCCAGCTTATGTCAAGTTGACACAAAACCAGCCAGTACATACATTTAAGTAAATATTTTGGGGGGAAAAAAAGTCCCTTATGAGATCATCTAATCGCTTAACTATAATTTCCTATAAAACAAAAATTGAAAAGCAGATTACAAACCTCCAACATTACAGGATATATATTACCATTCCATATATACCATGCCATATATTGAAGAAATACAAGATCAAAGCAAGACCAAAAGCCAGCTAGGCTAACTCCAAATTTTGCATTTCCATGCTGATGTCAAAGCACTCTTCAGATCTCCAACTCCTTTCTGTCTTGTTGACTGCAACACAATTCAGCAGTAACATATTTTATTCTCTTGGGCTGGTTTCACTCTCTTTTGGCAGCTTTCCTTGGCCAGGTATCCCATGGCTCTGACATCTCTAAAATCTTGGGGGTACCTAAGGTAACGTCAACTTCATAGCTTCTTGCTCCAATGTCTGGGATCCACACATGATCTTCTGGGTTTCTCCTAAGGGTTTGGGTCACTTCTCCAGCTCTGCCCTTTGTAACACATACCTGTCTTCTAGACTCCAACTACCTGTTCTCCGCTGCTGCTGTTCTTGGTGGTCATCCTCATGGTACTGGCACCTCCAAAACACTGCTGTCTTTTGCTACAACTAGGCGTCACCAATATCTTCTCATAGGCTCCCTTCATGGTGATAAGCCACAACTTCTTTGCATTACTCCTTCAGTTCTGGGTCATCAACTGCAACTGAGGCTGCACCTTCACCAATGACCTTCCATGGTCTCACAAAGTGCCGAGCCTCAGCTGCTCTCCATGACCCCTTCATGCCTTCAAAACCAGTACTACCTGGGTGACTCTTACACATTATCAACTACAGCTGCAGCACAAGGTACACCTTTGGCTCTCTCTGGAAGCTTCTTTGTGCTCTGAGAAAACACTTCCCAGAACATTTCACCTTAGTGATGCTGTTATCTTCTTAACCACCACTAATGTCTTAGCTCCAGCTGACTAGCATCAGTTGTCCCAGTAATTCCTTCAACTCTTGACTCTAAAGCCAGAGCCCCATGGTTGAAGCTGCCAAGTTCTGCTGCTTGTAGAAGCTAGAACATGGCCCCCTTGTTCCTTATCACCAGCTTTCTGTTTTCCAACTCCTTCACTGCCTAAGTTTGGCTGTCCTGGAACTTGCTCTGTAGACTGACCCTGAATTTAGAGATCTGCTTGCCTCTGTCTCCTGGGATTAATGATGTGTACCACCTAAGCCTCTCATGGCCACTTTGCCTCAAGATGTGGATCACAGGTTTGCCCTCCATTTCTGGATTATAGTTCATTTCAGAGTAAAAATCCAAATGAAAACAAAATACAGGCAAAAATGCCTCTATAACTATCCCTTGTTCAACTGCAAATACATAAACAGTGAGTGAGCTTAGCTGGGTAGGATCTTGTTCCGAGGTTACCACTCCCTTAATTCTATTTAATATCTACTTTCTGGTGCCCCTTTATTACTTGAACCATATATATATATATATATTTTTTTTTTTACTTTTTCTTTCTAAGCTTGCTATGTTTGGTCAAAACACTTCTCATAAATTAATCACAGGACTGAGTCTAAACTTGGTTAATTTGAGACTTTCTTTGTCAATACAATTAATCATACAATTAATCTTATGAATCTCTTCACCTTAGCCTCAGGCAGACTCTTCAGACAAGGACAAAAAGTAGCCACATTCTTCACCAAGACATCAGAAGAATGGTCTTCAAGTAACATACTAAAAATTCCCCTTTTTTGAAACCTCTAGAGCAAGGGCTGCACAGTTCAAATCACCTTCAGCACCAATTTCTTTCTTATTTCTGCTTAGAGTAGGCCATTGAGCCCCATTTAAAGCATTCCACTATTTTCCAAATTCTAAGTCCCCAAATTCAAGTTCCTCCAAACAAAGTATGGCCAGGTCTATCACATCAATACCCCTCCAACTCCTGTTTCAGTTAGGGTTTTACTTCTATTAACAGATACCATGACCAAGGCAGCTCTTATAAGGACAACATTTAATTTGGGTTGGCTTACAGGTTTCAGTCTATTGTCATCAAGGCAGTAGCATGGCAGTGTCCAGGCAGGGATGGGCCGGGAGGAGCTGAGAGTTCTGCATCTTGATCTGACTGCAACCAGGGAGAATATCTAATTGGCAGCTAGGAGGAAGGTCTCTTCTGAGCAAAGGAAAGCCTGAGCACAGGACCGTAAACCCACCTACATAGTGACACACTCTCTCCACCAAGGCCACACCTATTCCAGGAGGCCACACCTGGAAATAGTGCCATTTCTTATGAGTCAAGCTTATTCAAACTACAACACCAGGTGTGGGATATAAGGCTGCTTCAGACTGACCAGAGCAACAGAGCGACATAGCCTCGTGCTCTGGCACGAGAGTAGTTTTGCTAGCTGCAAGTAGTTTACGTTTGGAATTCTGGGGATTTTTGAGAGTGTATAAAAATTCTAGCTCCCCAGCAGCTGCTGTTATCCCTGCTGTTCCTGCTGCTACTGCTGGCTAGTCAGTTGCTGGTTGGAGATATCCTAAGGAAGGTCAAACTTGCCCCAAGGAACTTGACCCACTTAATCATCTGGAATTAGTCCAATGAGATTGGCAACCCTTTCCCCCTCTAACCACCTTTCTCTCCTACCTAGTGTTAGGGGGTTGGAAAGGTGGGGAAGAGGGGTAGGAAAAAGAACCCCAGAAAGTAGCCTAAAGTCCAGTTACACTGTCTTAGGGTTTCTATTCCTGCACAAACATCATGACCAAGAAGCAAGTTGGGGAGGAAAGGGTTTATTCAGTTTACATTTCCATATCGCTGTTCATCACCAAAGGAAGTCAGGACTGGAACTCAAGCAGGTCAGGAAGCAGAAACTGATGCAGAGGCCATGGAGGGATGTCACTTACTGGCTTGTTTCCCATGGCTTGCTCAGCCTGCTTTCTTATAGAACCCAGGTCTACCAGCCCAGGGATGGCTCCACCCACAATGGGCTGGGCCAGGGATGGCTCCACCCACAACGGGCTGGGCCAGGATGACTCCACCCACACTGGGCTGGGCCCTCCTCCCTTGATCACTAGTTGAGAACATGCCTTACAGCTGGATCTCATGGAGGCATTTCCTCAGTCGTGGTTCCTTTCTCTGTGGTAACTCCAGCTGTGTCTAATCGACACAAAACCGGTCAGTACAGCAACATAAAATAAGACATTGTATAAACCCATTACCGTCCTCAATATTTTCTTTACCTGGAGTAATTGATCTTTCATGTTTTGTGATTACAGGTGCATTTGAGTTCATTTGTCATATCCTATGTTCTTTCCCACAAACTCCTTTTTAGTTCCTTTTGTTTTTTTGTTTTTGTTGTTTTATTTTGCTTTCTGGTTTTTGTTTTTTGAGATAGAATCTCACTATATAACTCAGTCTGACCTAGAACTCCCTACATAGACCAGGCTAGCCTCAAATTCACAGAGGTTTGCCTGCCTCTCTTTTCTGAGTGCTGGGATTAAAGGTAGAGCAACTCCATCTTTTTTAAGTTAATTGGTGTGTTTGTGTATAGTCCTTTGTTTCTTCTTCCCTATTCTCCTGTCTGATTTCTTCTCTGTCCCACATACTATGTCTGTCTCCCTTCTGCCTATCTATCTATCTACCTACCTATCTCTTTGAAACATTTATTTACTCATTTATTTGTATGTGCTCTTGTCTACATTACTGTCTGTGCACCACATGCGTGCATGTAGTGTTGGTAGATGACGTAAGTAAACATCGGAGTTAGAGAGACTTGTGATCCATCCACCATGTGGGTTAAATAACACATGAAGTTGGTGTCTTTGCCCCCTTCCCACCCAAGACCAGAAACAGTTTGTTCTTTTTTAAACCCTGCTACACATTGTTGCTTCCCATTGCTCTGTTCCTGGTGTGCAGGGTCCGAGAAGAGGGCTAAGAAGCTGCCCCTCCCCCACCTCCCTACCCCCAGACTGTGGCCTCGCCCTACTTGCCAGACGGAGATCCCAGGAGCAGGAAGCCAGTATGAGCACAGGGCGGTCACCCGCACAGTTCCCAGGAGCTGAGCCTCAGATCCTATCTGCTCTGCCTGCCTTTGTCCAGGCTTCAGGACTTGGCACCCAGGCTTGGCCTGGGTCAGCCTTGCCCAAACAAAGCAGAAGCCAGAGCTGGGCATCCAGGGCCAAGCCGTAATGTGCCAGGAGGATAAGGCCGCCCTCTCGGTCTTGCAGCCTCCCCAGGAGCCTAGCATGGCTACACACGCACAGCCACCTGCTCCTCCACACCACCGCTCTTCATATTTCCTCAGAGGCACGCAAGATGGAGACTCTCTAGCTCATGACTGGCCCTGGCCAGACCGACCTGCAACACACTCAGAAGGCTGCTCCTGCTCACGTTTTGCTTACCTGTTTTTATTCCAGCCTTGGGTGTACCAAGTCAGAAATGAAGGAGATCATAGAACCTAAAATGACAGGAAACAAAGCCATCCATCTAGGAATCTGGGGGGGAGGGGGATCATTCACCGAGAGGAACGAATAATTTACCAACAAGTTGGAGACAGGCATCCAGGATGGGGGGGCCCTGGGACACGAACAGCAGCCTGAACAGCATGGGGAGAAGCCCTGTGGAGACGGAGCTGTAAGAAAGGTGAAAGGAGTCATTGGGATGCTGTGTACTCTGAGCCGGTCTGGCAGTTCCCAGGGCCGGTGGGCAGGATTCAAATGTCCTGGACCATTACAGCTCTGGGCCTGGTAGGAGTTGGTCAGAAGGTTGGGGGCTCTTGCCTTTGAAAGGATTAAGGTGGTTACCATGGGAACCTGAGAGCAGTAGGAAAGGGAGCCTTACTCCTGAGTTGTTCTGTGGCTTCTCATTTCACCTACAGACACGTACATCAGTCTCTTGCAAGAGCTCTCACCCCATGCTATCAATCAAGTGATTCCAAAGAGTCCCTTCCCTGAGGCTCAGTCAAATTTACAGCCTTTTAACTGTAAAGTAAATGAACCTTTGTTTCTGAAGTGCTCCACCTTAAGTTACAGAGATTGAAAATAAACTAATGACAAAAGGACACAATATGCAGTCACTGATAATTGGATATTAG